>NC_056737.1:114862153-114917153 GCF_019279795.1 Protopterus annectens | reverse complement strand
CTTCTATTTCAGTTCTCAGCTTCTTCAGATTTCCCCAATTTGCTGCCATTCCCACGTTCTTATCTGTACTCAATTTCATTTCCATGTGCTTTCAGTTGAGCATTCTATTCCCTAACCTTTGCTGAAGTTCTTTTTCAGAATCTGCTTGTACTGCCACATTGTCTGCATACAGAATTTGTTGATCTGTCCCCTCCAGCCTGTTTGCTAATGTAATCCATCACCAATATGCACAGCACTGGGCTCAAGGCTTAACCCTGATGCATACCCACTCCTACTGGGAACCTTTCTGTGAGACCAAACACTGTCTGTAGTTGAGACCTTGTACGTAGCCTGCAGTAATTTTACCAATATTTCTGGAACTTCGAACCACCACAGGGCTGCTCAAATCAGCTTACTTGGGACCTTGTCATGAATTCTCCAAGTCTAGGTATGCCCAATTGGACTTTTTCCTCATCTCTAGCTTATTGTCAGCTCCCTGCCTCACTGCAAACATTGGGTCAGTTGTGCTGCATCCTGATCTGAATCTGAACAGCTCATCTCCCATCTTACTTTCTACTACTCTGCATATCCATTTATCAATCACCTCCTCCAAAACATTCATGCAGTGTGACAGGAATTTGACACCTCTGTACTGTCAGCAGGTGTGGATGCTTCCTTTGTTCTTGTAGATTGGCACAAATATGCTTATTCTCCAGTCATCTCGGATATGTTTTTCCCTTCATATTGGTATGAGTACCCTCAGGAGCCGTTTCTCCCCTATCTCACCCAGTATCTTTATCACGTCTGCTGTGATCTCATCTGTGCCTCCTGCTTTCCCATGACTTCATTTTCCTTAGTGCTGTTCTTAATTCTTGTAGGGTGGGCTCTTTTTCCTTGCTCATTGTAGGCTGTGTCTGGAGCAGTACAGTTTAGTTGGGTTTTTTTCATTCAGAAGCTGCTGGAAATACTCCTTCCATCTGTTTTTGATGTCTTATGGAATGGTGAGCAGGTTGTTGCTGGCATCCCTTATGAAAGGTGTCTGAATGGCTTCTTTATCTTTCTGATAGATTTTGTTTGTGACACCTACTGAGTCACTTCCAAGAAGCTGGTAGAGTGCCTGTGATGCCTTGTTCATTACCATTGCAACTCCTTTCTTAGCCTGTTTGTTAGCCAACCAGTCGTCCTTCCTAGCCTGCTCAGTCTTTTCTGTCTCCCATTTTTTCCTGCACTCCTTTCTTTTGATCACTTCCTGGACTTCTGCATACCATCACCAGCTTTCCTTATGTACCTTATTTCCTTACGTAGTTTGACCACATATCTGTTCTGTAGTCATCGCACATGCTGTTCTGAAGCACTGCCTCAAAGCAAGTAAAAGTTATATAAGGGGATAAAGTGTTACAGAGTTTTGGAAAAGTCTTATGTTGTGGAATTGCTGTGCTAGATGAATCTCCATTTAGTATTTTAGAAATAGCAATAAAAATGACCAGGAATCAGACCAAACTCTTATTTATTACAATGGTTAAGCGCTTTTCATTTGTGCATTGACAAACTTCATCAGATTAACCATTCATTTGTTACAAATAACAACCAAGGGACAGCTAGTGATGCAGGGCTTAAACTTGCAAGTACCTATAACCCACCTCTGCATACTGGCCTACTACTTTTTGAGAAAATTTGTGAATTGGACCTGAGGCATTTAATTCCAACTAACCATTTAAAGATGAATAACACAACTAACCATAGGAAGATGAAACATCACAAATAATGCCTCTTTTTTGCACAAAGCAGGCAGTTTGTTATTTTTAAAGGGGACAAAGGGGGTTGCCCTATAATTCCTAGATAATTGTAAATATGTAACACTAATGAAACCATCCTTGAAGGGCCCTGCTACACATCTTCATCTTTTAAATGAAAAAATGATCTCAATGAAACAAAAGAGAGAGACTTTATTTTTTTTTTTTTTTTTAATTTTTGTGACTTAGAAACTTATAATTATTATATATACAAAAATCAAAAGACTCAGTAATATTTGGGATCCCCTATCCTAAGATCCAAGGAGGAGAGAATCCCACCACCTTGCACTCCTCATATAAGCCTCTCCTTAATCTACCCATGTGCTCAATTAGTAGAGAACATTTTATCTAAATATTTAAAGAATGTACCCCATATTTGTAAGGATTCTTGGTCCTTTTTGGAAAAGATATATAAAGTGGAATAAACTATAGATGTGATATCTTAAAAGCTACAAAAAAAGAGATAATGTTTTGCACTCAATTTGCTGGACATAATATTATCATCCTTTTTTTTCATTTAATGGAAAATACTATGTGCAGAAACAAGAAAAGATAAATATATTTAATGACACGCTAAGGAAAGAAAAAGTTAAATTCTACACTAGGTACTTGGATGACATCTTCATTTTATTGGAGGGTGACAATGAGGATGCAACTAATTTAGTGTCTGCCATTAATGACGTTGAGTAAGGATGTCATTAAAGGTGAATATTTTTCAAGTATCTATAGAAAACCCACCTATTGTAATTCTCTACTACATTTTAAGAGCTGTCACCCATTTAATTGTAGTACTGAACAACTTTTTCTAGGAGAATGTGATTTATTAAAATTTATGTTCACCAACAGGGAGTACCCCATCCACCTTTTTGAAGAGTTATTCCCCAAGACAATTCAATTCATTTTGTACAAAAATTGGTATTTTATTTCCAACAATCAACAACTATTGGATTATAGAAGAAGTAAGGAGCCCTTTATTTAGGGAAGGGGTAACAATAAAGTTTTTATTGCAGGCACAATATATTGACCTCGATGACAAGGGTGAAAGGGTCTGTTTTTATTTCATTGGGACCATTTTTAGATTAATCACAAATTAAATTGTGAGTCTAGATCGATTATTTATTTGGCAACTTGTAATTAAAATCAGATAGAAGAAGATTAAGGGATAGGGTAAACATGTCTATGCTATGAGGAAACAAAATAATGAGAATGCATTAACTAAGCATATTTCAAAAAGACCAGGTATTAAACACAGGAAGAGGTGGACCCTATTCAACTAAACAGAGAACAAGAAATTAATGGCAATTGCGTAGGCTAGATGCCTTCTCCTACCCTGGTTTGAATGAACATTGTAATATTGCTTGTATATTGAAATTAAGAAGTTATAAACGTTAATATAAGTCAAACTTTTGTTTTAATAAGCTGTTAGCCTTGATGAAATTCATTCATGATAGAGTGCATAGTGTTATTTTTTAAGGTTTGGGGAAAAGCTTAGTATAAGCTTATTGTACAGTTAATAATATTGGAGTCAATACAATGTGGGTAATGTTTATAACACTATTTTTCATATAAGATCTTTTTAAAATAAGTAAGTAATATATTGTTGATATATTCAACAATAGGAAATTGAAATGAAACAGTACTGATTTTTTTGTACTTGATAAGAATACATATATACATAAATTCAATGAATAGGGTTAGTAAATAAGTTTTATATATATAATATACTTTTTTATATAAAATATTTTATATGTTTTATACAATGAATGTTTCTGTCTTAAATTGGAATGTTTCTTTAAATGGCGTTGTTTGGAGCACGCAATGACGTGGTTTTAAAAGCTTGATTTGGCGTTTTTTTCAAATTACCTCTGAAGAAGCTGTAGCAGTGTCTCCAGTGAAAACGCCTTTATTATTGTTTTGCATTAATAAACTTGGCGTTAAGGTTTGTCGTCCACTTTTATTTGGTGGCTGTGCTGTGTGGTGTTTTGTTTTGTTTATGTTATGCTTGGATTTCAAGAAGAAGGGCTTGCATTTGAGGAGTATTGGTGTTAAAAAAAAAAACTGGCTGTGTTTTTGTGCTGTTTATGTACAGCTGCTTTTAGTTTCAGAAGGCTTATTTTTTAGGAGTCTGCATACCTGTTTTTTTAATAGTTTCCGTGTTTGTGATCCTATATTTGTTAAAAATCCCTTAAGTAACCATTCCAAAGGAAGTGATGTGATTAAGTGAGAATTCAAAACTTCATGTTACTTTTTAAAGTTCCAAAGCTTCTTTTTGGATTGTCACTGCTACACATTGTTAAAAATTGACATAATATTACTACAAATTAATGTACATTAAAAATCATCATCTGCCGACAGAGACACCTTAAAAATAATGATAGTAATAAAATGAAAACACATATAATTAAATATCTAAACACTACAAGATTTTATACACAAGAATACATGCACTAGAAAGTGTGTATGTACATACAGACTGTGATAACATTCTGTCATCTAAGTAAAGCTTTTAGCCTTAATATACTATTAATTGCACAATGATCATTAAGCCCGGGCCACACATAGGAATATAAAGATAGCTGCCACATTAACTCAGCCCTTTCCAAGTGCAGCATCCATGGGCCCCCTCTAAGCTCCTCATTTACTGAGCATGTCTAAATAACTAAATGTGTCTGTAATTTTTCTTTGTGGAGCTTTTCTCCCCGGGCCTCTGCTGAAAAAGGGTCTTTTCTGCTCAGACAGACACCCCCAGTTAACAAATGTAAATAAAATAATAAATAAAATTTGCTTTCTGAATACCACAAAAATTAAAACTGTGTCCTTCATACATATGCACATGCTTAGCCAAAGCATTAGTTAAATTTACTTCCTAATAGCATATAAATGCTCATATACTCTGTCCTTCAATGCTCTAGTCGTTTTTCCTGTGTAATAAGCAGGGCATTCATTACACCTAGCTACATATACAACTGCTCTTGAATTACAGTACAGCTTGCAGCCTGTTGTACACTTTCTGCCATTAATTTCAACTACCTGTCCTTGATACATACATTTACAAAATTGCACATACCTCACTTATTCATTCCTTGTCCTTGTATTAAAGGTCTACCACCACTTTCAAGTAGTGCCTTTAAATTTCTGCCTCTTCTTGCCACCACTTTGACACTTCCTGCAACATTGTCTCTAATGGATACCTCTTCCTCAATTATTTTCCAATTTTTTACAATAGCTTGTATCTCATAAAATTGTTTATTAAGTGTGGTAGTAAAAGTGGCTGTATAATCAATACTCTTGTTGTCACAAGTTCTTAAATACAGCTCTATAGGGCCTTCCTGTTGAAAGATAGGTTTAAAATGACCATTCTTTCTCTTCTGTTCAACCTCAGTAAAAAGCACTTGCAGCATCCGTTTTGGGTAACCCCTGCTTATAAACATTCCCATTAAATTCCTACACTGTTCAGCAAAGTCATCATCCTTGCTCACCATCCTAGCGGCTCGGACAAATTGCCCTTTAACAACCGCTTTTTTGTTGGACATAGGGTGGGAGCTTGTGAAGTGTAAAAAGGAATTAGAGCAGGTAGATTTCCTGTGTATTTTAGCAATACATTTGCCATTCTCCCTGTCCTTACTGAGGTTGACATCCAGATAATTAATTTCTTGCTCTCCAATCGTATGGGTAAATTGCAAAAAATGTGCAGTATTATTAATATAAGACAGGAATTCTTCTGCCTTTTGCTGGCTACCATTCCACACTATAAATAAGTCATCCAAATAACGCAGCTGTAACACAATACTATTAGCATATACATTATCTAAAATATGCCGCTTTTCCCAACCTACCATTACCAAGTTGGCAAATATAGTGCCACAGGGTGAACACATTGCCATGCCCACTTTTTGAAGATAGTAGGCACCATTAAATATCAAAAAATTGTTTTTATGAACTATGTCAAACAGGTCGACATATAAATTGATCTCTCCTTGAGGCACCCCCTGCCCAAACAAGAACTGCTCAATTTCCCGAATACCTTCCTCTTGAGGAATAACCGAGAAGAGGTCCTTAACATCAACTGTCAAGAAGAAGAATTTTTCCTGGTATTGTATCATGTTACTCAAGCTAAGAAAGTGCCAGGAGTCCTTGCATATATGTGCCTGACCCTCCAGAAACTTCTTAAGTCTACTATCCAAAAATTTCACACAAGCATACTTTATCGAGTTATGACTATCAGCTATCGGTCATAAGGGCAGATTACTCACATCTTTATGTATTTTGGGAACACCAAAAATACTTGGAATGGTAAGTGAGTTCATATTTAAGTAGTTGTATATATCTGTAGGTTTATTCTTCCTTCCAAAAATAGGTCATTAAGCATCACATTGATCCTCCTGTATGCCAAGTTCCGCCCATTCCTGCTGACCTTCTGATAAGTATCCGTACTAAGGATTTCCAGCATTCTGTTATAAACATAAATGTTCATTATGACCAACCTACCCCCCTTGTCTGGTTTCATCACCCGAATCTGCTGCTGCCTTAAATGTGTGAATATGTTCCTATCATCCTTAGACAAATTGTCTAGAATTCCTTTTTTTTCCTAGCTAACAAGTGTCTTAGGTCTAACTCACATATCCTTTTAAACAAAGCTAGTGTCGGATACGGGGAGGGGGGGTTGTATGTGCTGTAAATACATAATTCATCAGCTTCATGAAAGTGTGTTTCATCGAACATAATTTTAAAATTGACCTTTCTCAAGAATAATTTTAGATCCAATAGTATTGTAGCTAAACTTGGTGGACTTGCAGGAATAAATGTGAAACCTTTACTTAATAAGTTAACTGTTTCCTCATTAACCCATCTGTCACAAAAATTATAGATCTTAAATCCTTATCAGTGTTTGCAACAATTGATGGTTTAGTAACTAAACCAGTCATGCTTCCAGCATTTTCTAAGAAAATGCCCTCCAAACTCTCAGTGTGGAAACTATTCATGATTTCTAGTTGTTGCTTCTCGGGACTCGGGACCCCTCCTTCTTTGATTCCTCCTGGGGGGCATATAAAAATCCTGATAAGGACCATAGTTCTGTCTAACCTCATGGTTTCTAATCTGTTCAGATCTTCGTAAAGGAGGAAACTCTTTACCATAATGACTACCTTGAGGATCTGCTGTAATTATCTTCATTATAATTCTTAATACCATTCTTGGTATTGTCTTGCCCTGTCTGTGCTTCCACATTATTAAAGGAATTACTATTAACCCGAGGTGGTCTTGGATAGGCTTGTCCCCTACTATATTGTTGTTTATCTCTGAGCAGTTTAGTGTTTTTCTTACGCTTCAGGTCAGTGATAAAACTTTCAATGCTGACATAAATGTGTTCATGCTCAAATCTCTACCTAGCATATTTAACATCAGCCTGTAAAAGTGACTCCAATTCATCACATTGTCCCAATAATAAATCAATGTCCTTGTTGTTATACTTAATTAATGTAATAATTCAAAACCATGCCTATCAAACATATTAATCAATTCATTATGCAATGGTGACTTCTCTACAAGTCCTGCTAGATAATGCTATGTTCTTAAGCCCTTAGGCACCACTCCATTAGCTATACAGTCTTCCAAGTATGTATTTTCAAGTTGTAATTTTTTTAGCTTAAATAGTTTATTGTCCAAGTCATTAAGCTTTGTTGAAATACCATTAGTGCCGCTTTGATGCTGAACTGCATCACTAGCAGGACCGTTCATTAAGCAGTCCATTAAAATTGGTGGTTTCCACAAGTTGTTGCCACCACTAGCAATGTTCAAGTTGTTAACAGGAGAAACAGCAAGCTCTGGCATGGAACTTTTATGGTTGAGCTGCTGCTGTGCCTGCATACAAGCCGTATCACTGCTATTTTGATTAAAAACTCGGTTTACAGTACCTGACAACACAGTAGGTGTTGACAAAATAGCTGCTTGCTGTGCCTGGCCCAAAAATGACTTTTTCTGCTGCTCTCCTTGATCGCCCGCTGGCTGCTGATGCTGGATGTTGATATTTGCTTCCCTGCTTTTAAAACTGGTTGCATATCTCGTCCTTATTGTTGCGATAGCATATTCCGATTCTGCTGCTGCTGTAAACCACTTGTTTGTGTTAGTAATGAAACCTGACTGGTTTCTTGTCGGTGCTCCTGCTGCAAAGACTCTGCTGCCCTCTGCTGGCTAAACAGGACTGCTTGGCTGGTCTTCAAACCTTCAACAGTGTTAGCCAAGCAGTTACTCTGCTGTAAAAGCTCTTCCATGAGCTGAATGAGCTCCAAATTTTGTGTTGTCTTTTTCTTGCAAAAATAAAGGTGGTGAAGTGTTGTCATTCTCCATAACCGTAATTCGACAAACTAAGTCCAAAAGCACTAAACAAAATGACCAACTGTAGAAATAGCAATAAAAACGAGCAGGAATCGGACCAAACTCTTATTTGTTACAATGGATAAGCGCTTTTCATTTGTGCATTGACAAACTTCATCAGACCAACCATTCAGTTGTTAAAAATCCCTTAAGTAACCATTCCAAAGGAAGTGATGTGATTGAGAATTCAAAACTTCATGTTACTTTTTAAAGTTCCATAGCTTCCTTTTGGATTGTCACTACTACACAAGAAGACTTAAGAAGACTTAAATTAATCCTGAAAACAGCACTGATATCTAGGAACAAAAATCCAAGCTATAAACCAATTTGCTCTTCCTGTCCTAACTTACAGTTTTGCAGTGATTGACTGGTCCCAAAATATGTTGGATAGATTAGACAGGAAAACAAGAAGGATGCTTCATGCTCACCAAATGATTCATAAAAATCACTGCATACCAAGATTATATATTCCCCGTTCTGAAGGAGAGTTGAGCCTCCTTGAAATTGATTATATGTACAGATTTGCATTTGTGGGACTCCACACATATCTGCTGGCCTCACAAGACCCAAACAAAGTGAAAGTTTTGAAACATGAGACGAATAAATCTAAGGTGACTTCTCTGCTTAATCTAGCAGAAACTTATTGGCGTCAAACAGGAATGGAAATCAAACCAGAAGTAGATAAAAATCAGGCAGCAACTGAATATGCCAAAAAACAAAAGAAAGAATATAAGGTGAAGGATCAGATGAGAAGGCAATAAATGTGGAAAAAGCATAAATATAGTTGCAAGTATAGAAAACTTCTGGAAGAACCTCATGTTGATCAGGAATGAATACAGGAACGGTTAAGGAGAGGCGAATTCAAACCAAGAGATGAAAGGTTAATATTGGCGGTCCAAGATAGTGGGCTGCGTATACATTGGTTTATAAAGTCCATTGAACATGTAATAGAAACAGACAAATGTAGGTTTTGTAAAACCGAATTGGAAACAATTGCGCACTCATTGCTGGTTACGATATATTAATGGCAGAACGACTGTATACTGAAAGGCATAATAATGTGGCGAGACTGTTGCACTGGGGATTGTGCAGACATTATGGTATTGAAGTGGCCAACAAAACACTGGAAACATGAGCCACACAGCATCATAGAAAATGATGAAGTTTACATCACATGGGATCACCCATGACCAACAGTTCAAAAGATCGATGCTAGAGCACTGGATATAGTGGTCCAAGAAAATAAGACGAGTAGCACTGATCATTGAAATCACCACACCCAGTGACTACAGTGTCTTGTGTACAGAGAGACACAAAGTCATAAAATATCAGGCTCTTCGGGCAGAAACGAGAGCACTGTGAAAGAAAGATACCCAGACAGTCCCAATAGTAGTAGGAGCAACAGGTCTTATAAAAATATAATTTACAGTCATATTTAGATATGTTACCAGTACATGTAACTCCATATGAACTGCAAAAGGAGTCATTACTGGGCACATTGTGGGTGCTGCGAATAGCATTTCTGGCTGACATGAAAGATTGAAACAATACTAATTTCATAAACTTTAATCATACTTTGACTTAGGAATGGGGTCCATTCCCATCATGGTATTAGAAACCCAAAAGACTTGAAAAAATTAAGAAAGATTCTATAGGAATGAGAAGTGTACTAATTGGTTCTCTGACAGAATTGCTGATGCATGGAACAGACTACCAAATTACATTAAAGCAAGTACTAGTTTAGATATTTTTAAGAACAGCCTGCACACTTATTATGGAAACAAGTGTTTTATCATATATTGGCAAGGTAGAAGGGCATTACTATGCGTGCTTGAAATATTTGTATGTATGTGTGTATGTATTTATGTATATTGTTACTGCTGAAAATTATATTATACAGGTAATTAAAGGCTCTGTTGATATGAATACAAAATTTCCAGTACAATAAATATGGAATATTAAGAGTTTATCTACAGATGAACATAAAATATTGGATAAAGACATAATTTTAGATAAACCCAATAAAGTCTTAGCAACAGTTCCAGGCGTCCACATCACATTCATTACATTATTTATAAAAATATGACTTTGAGAACATATTTGTTTAAATGCATTGAATGTTCAAATGATTGAGTAATGATAAAGTATGTGAGGGTGTTATTAAGTTTATGAAGAACAAGGTGATTGGACTGCCATTTTGAATTAGAGATCATAAATATTAATATAGATTGCAGTGTGTATTGTAAGAAATATAATAGTGTGTAGTATTATATAAATGTTTTCATTGTAGTGTTTTTGAAATTAGGAGAAAACCCATAGAATATATTTTATTATTAATTATTATTTATTATTATTAAAATAATTACTGATAGTATTAAGATGAATGGCATTTGTTAGCATGTGATGTTAAAACAGCATGTGATGCAAATGCTCAAGATGCATTGTGGGATGTAATGGCCAGTTATGGAATTAATAACAAGATTAGAAAAGTGATACATGACATTTTTCTAATACAGGCTGTGATGACTGTGCCCTGACCCAGCAAACAAGGAGCCTCAATCCTCACCACTAACACCAGGGAGGTTGACTCCTAGAAGAGAGGAAGGATAACTAATACACACAGTAAAGTACAATTTCCCTTAAGTGCACAGAGAGATCACAGTCAGTCTGGGGCTGGTTGCTCCTTTGCTCACCAGGTCCCCAATAAGACTCCCCACTGGCACAGCTATAGGGTTCAGGTCTCAGCCTAGCTGGGCAAGGTAAAACCTCCAGTACCCTCTCTGGCCAACCAGTGCTTCATGTCCCTGTCCAAGTAGCTGACACAACACACACACACTTTGAGATAAGTATTTATACAACTTCACAGACACTCCTGGGAAAGGCTGACACAGATTCTCCAGCTGTGCCCCTTTACCCAGAGTATACGGTAGTAATTACTGCCACCACCCAACTAATAACATCAGCTACTAAATGGCCCTTAAAAGGGTGTCCAGGTATTACTGTGCAATATTATTATCCAATGGTAGTATGATTAACAGTCAAGGCTTACTTTAGAGTGGCCTATTACAATAACCTCTATAAATATATAATGTACTCTACATAAACCAGCCACAGGTAGCAGGTTTTAAAAATATATATAATAATAAATAATTAAAACACAAGACAAAACTACTACACCACAGCAATATCTAAGAGTTCAGTAGGACAGGTCTGATTTCAAAGAAAAATACCTAATTAAGCTTTACTAGCTTTAACTATTCCTACAAGAAATTACAGTGCTAAAACTTACATGTGAGCACAAGGCAGAGTGCTGAACTAGATGTCCAAAGTCAAAATGCACCCAGTCTCTTGTGAGAAATACTATTTAAACATTACTAACAAACATGTATCTAAGGCCCTCCCAAATTACATCATTTTTGACACTTACATTTTCCCAGTATTCATATTTCATGATCTTAACACCTGGTCTGAGTTTACAGGCCACAGACTGCATTATTTAGCAATCTAGCACCTGCACAGAAACTTACAACAATAGAAGACATTTCACATGTATATTCTAACAGAAACTAGAGCAACAAAGCACATTCCACATCTAAATTCTGGTCATAAACGTTAGCCTTAAAACAATGGGCATGAAACCTTCATCCAGCCACACTGGAGCCGAATTCTAACATGAAAAGGTCACAGTATGCTTCACTGGGCCAGTAGAGTGCACTTTTATCACATATTTTGCAGTTCCACATTTCACAGTATTCTTTATACTCAAGAAACATGCCTGTATTTTACATTTATTATCAAGAAAGCATGCCTGTATTTTACATTTATTTACAAATGCCAGAATTATATATCAAATTCTATTTGACTAGGCTGGCAGCCTTCACCCATCTCTCCTCAATCATCACATCCCCCCCACGGAACTCAAGCAAGTTTTTCAAGTACCCCTCGAGAAACATCACTTGAGAGTGTCACGTCTATCTGGGTGTACCTCACCCCATTCCCTGTCTTGAGAGCCCATCTTCATTGGCATTGCTACTCCCACTGTGGTGCTGCACTGACATATCATTGACATTTTGCTGACCGGCTCTGTTTAACCATGTTAGAGGGTTGTGATCTGTCATCACAGTGAATTTTCTTCCATATAGATAAGGCTGTAGTTTTTGTAGTGCTCACACTATGGCTAGACATTCTTTTTCTACCACTCCATAGTATTCCTCCCTGGGTTGGAGCTACAACTGAGATAAACCACTGGGTGCTCTTCTCCCTCCGAAGAAATCTAGCTAAGTACAGCCCCAATCCCATAGTTTGAAGCATCCACCTGTACAACAAATTCTTTGCTATAGTCTGGACTGGCTAACACAGGGGGTCATCCCAAAGCTTCCTTAAGCTTCTGAAATGCCTGCTCACATGCTGGGGTCCACACTACCTTATCTGGCCTGTTCTTCCTTGTCAGGCCTATGGGGGAGCAGCCATGGTACTATAATTGGGAACAAACTTTCTGTAGTACCCTGCTGTTCCTAAAAATGCCCTTGCCTGCTTTTTGGTAACAGGTGCAGGCCATGCCTGAATAGCTTCCACTTTGGCAGGTTATTGCCTTATCTTACCACTTCCCACTCTATGTCCTAGGTAGGAGACCTCTGCCATACCCACCTGACATTTGCTTGGCTTAATGGTCAACCCTGCCCTCTGTAGTCTGCCAAGCACCTCCCTGACATGCTGAAGGTGCTCTTGCCAGGACTGGCTGTAGATAGCAATATCATCCATTTAAGCAAGGGCAAACCCTCCTGCTCCTGCTAAGATATGATCTACCAGCCTCTGGAAAGTCGCTGGGGCATTCTTCATCCCAAAGGGCATCTCTGTGAACTCATACAAGCCAAAAGGAGTCACAAAGGCTGACTTCTCTCTAGCATAGGGAGTCAAGGGCACCTGTCAGTAACCCTTGCCAAGATCAATGGTTGTAAGATACTTAGCTCCACCCAGATGATCTAGGGCCTCATCTGTCCTAGGCATGGGGTAAGCATCTGACTCTGTGTGACTATTTAATTTCCTGTAATCCACACAGAACCTGGTGCTGCCATCCTTCTTCAGCACCAACACCACTGGTGAGGCCCAGGGACTGTTGGACTCTTAAATCACCTCTAGTTCCAACATAGGTTCATAGGTTAGGTTCATAGGTTGATACTCAGCTATCTGCCCGAAGGCATATATTAGCCCAGAAACGTTGTGCGGTATTCACCTCCCCTTTAGTAGTTCCCTAGACCCTTGTACTAGCAGCTAGTACCCTTGGCCCCTATCTAGTAGTGCTGTTGGTGTGATCCCCAGTGTGAACTTTCTGTTACCCATCCACTCATCAAGGTTCCTCTTGAAGAGTGATAGTGAGGGGCTCTGTCTTATGTAGATCGGGACCCTGTTCCATAGTAAGGGAAGTCTCTGCGAAGGGAATCTATCCCTCCAGCATGTTCTATTCATTGTTGTGTTGAGGTTTATATCCCTAGAGCATGTAGCTCGAGTAGATTTGGTTTTGCTAAGATGGAGCATGTTCAACAATTCTGGGTTGGACATGGCTCTGTACATTAGACAGAGATCGCCTCTGAGAAAGCGATATGCAACAGAGAACAGTCTTAGGTTTTTCAATTGTGCTGCATAGGGCAATTGTTTGAGGCCAGTAATTCTCTTGGTTAGGTATCTCTGCGGTCTCTCCAGCTGCTGGAGATGTCTAGCCATGTACATTCCAATTGGTGCATTGTACTCAGTAATAGGTCTGATGAGGGAAGAGTAGAGGGGCACCATTACATCCTTAGATCTTGATGCGAACCCTTTCATGATCAGATGGGTCACATAGAAGGATTTTCTAACCACTTTGGCAACATGGTTATCAAAGGAAAGCTGGCTATCTACTTGGGTCCCTAGATCCCTTATTTCTTCTTCAGATTTCAGGGGATTACCTGCTATGTTGTAGTTTGCGGATACTCTGTTTTTTCCAAAGGGGATTACTAAGCATTTTTTTGCATTTAGCTTGAGACCATGGCTTTGACACCATGCATCAGTCTCATTTAGGCCCTTCTGGAGGATCTCCATGTCGGCCGGAGACTCTATTATAGAGCCCAGTTTGCAGTTGTCCGCAAACTTAGTCAGCCACAGCCCTTCCATGCTTGCCTGTGCTTCTGAGAAGTATATGCCAAACAGGAGGGGCCCCAGGACAGAGCCCTGAGGCACACCACTCATTACTGGTCTGGATTCAGACATAGATCCCGCTACTCTTACTTTATGGGATCTGTCTGAGAGCCAGTTTGTGATCCATCTTGTGATGTAAGGGTTTATGCCAAGGCTGGTGAGCTTATCAATAATACCCAAATGGGGAATGGTGTCAAATGCTTTAGCAAGGTCAAGGTAAGCAGTGTGTACCTCCTTTCCCTTATCTATAGCCTGAGTAACTGTCTCAAAGAAATCCACCAGGTTCAGGAGGCATGATCTGCCCTTGACGAAGCCGAACTGTGTGGGGTCCAGCGACTGGAGGTTCCCAATCTCTCCATTTATGAGTTCCATAATGATTCACTCCATAGCCTTACAGATCAGACTGGTCAGGCTTATTGGTCGGTAGTTCCCAGGGACAGTTATGGCCCCACCCTTGTGTAACGGGACCACCGTTGCCGTGCGCCATTCTCTGGGCACATATCCTGTGGAGAGGCTGAGACTGAACAGGGTATTAAGATCCTGTACCTCTTCCCTCAGAGGCTGTTTGACCCTTTCAGGCACCCTATAAGGGGCCTGCCTAATAGGCCTTTGGGGTCCTGTATCCACCTGGTACTACATCAGGTGAGTGCTCCCTGGTTTCCCAATGAACATGTCCCCAAATGCCTGCAACACTGCTCGGATTTCTCAAACCTGGGTAGGAGATAGCTGCTGGGACATTGCTACCCCTTCCACTGAGGTGTCAGCCCAAGCTTCACTGAGGAGATCAGTCACTCACAAGATCTCTTTCAGACTCATCCTGAAATCCACTGCAAATGCTCAGCACAAGGGCCTCCCTATCATGGTAAGGTTTCATCATGTTAACATGGTAAAATTTGTGCCCCTGCCATCTGCCTAGCACCTTTCACCATGTAGTTAACATCACTTACCTTTCTTACCACCTTGTAGAGTCCCTCCCAAACTGCTTGCAGCTTGTTGTGTCTGACAGGAATGATAATCATTACCTGCTGCCCCACAGCATATTCCCTAGCTTGAGCATTCCTGTCATACTACACCTTTTTCTGTTGTTGGGCTTCTGCCAGGTTCTCCTGGGCCAAGCCCATGATTTCCCTGAGCCTTGTCCTGAGATTCAGGACATATGCCACAACAGATTCCTTGTGAGACTCACACTCACCTCCCCACTCATCTCGATTTAAATCTTGAATTCCCCTCACCCTATGCTCATACAGCAACTCAAAGGGTGAAAAACCTGTGGATTCCTGGGGAACCTCTCTGTAAGCAAACAACAGATGGGGCAAATATTTGTCCCACTCTCTCTTAAACTGATCTGCAAATGCCCGTAGTATCGACTTGATTGTAGAGTTTAACATCTTAACAAGACCATTAGTCTGGGGATGGTAGGGGGTGGTTTTCATGTGCTTCACCCCACAAGACTTCCACAGACAAGCCAACAGGTCTGACATGAAATTGGCACCTCTGTCAGACAGTATTTCCTTTGGGAAACCTACCCTGCTGAAAATCTCTAGCAAAGCATTTGCCACCTTCTCTGCCTCAATGGAGGACAGAGCTACTGCTTCAGGGTATCTGGTAACATAACCTACTACCACTAGGATATACTTTTTCCCTGTGGAACTTGGGGTAATCAGAGGACCCACAATATCCATAGCTGTCATCTGAAATGGCTACTCAATCACAGGCAAAGGCATCAAAAGAGCTCTCACCTTGTCTCCTGCCTTGCCTACCTTTTGGCACTGCTCACAGGTCCTGCAGTACCCTGTTACAGCTCTGGAAATTCCAGGCCAACAGAAGTTCTGCATAATACATCTCTTTGTATGTTTTATGCCCATATGACCTGCAAAGGGAATATCATGGGCTATGGCTAGAAGTGCCAAATGGTAAGCTCTAGGCACTACCAACTGCTGTACTCTCTCACCTTCTAGCCCTCCCTCAGGGGTCCACTCTCTGTACAGTAACCCTTTGTTCCAATATACAGATCCTCCCTTCCCTTGAGAATCAGGTGCCTCCCTAGCTACCTGCCTCAGGCCTTGCAATGTAGGGTCTGAGAGCTGAGCCTGTCTCAAGTCTCTCCTTGTAACCCGTCCCAGCTCCCCTTCCACAGGAAGTCTGTCATCCTCTGACAGCAGTGCCTCACTGTCAGCCTGGGTACTACTACTCACCTCTATCTTTGCAGTCACTCTGTTCCAGGGATCATCAGTACCCACAAGCAGCTGTGGCTCACCTTCAGTCTCACGGCTACAGAGCAGATCCCTCCCTAAAGTAACCACCTCATCAGTCCTGGCTGCAAGTGTGCAGTCTGTCTGGGTCTCTCCCAGGATACCAGACTTACATGCTTGCCTCCAAGCCTGACTGCGTGTAACTACACAAACGCAGGGTACTGCACTATCAAAGTCATTCCCTAGCAGGACATCTGCAGGTATATCCTCAAACACACCTACTTGCTGGCTTCCTTTTCCACCCTCCCAGTCAAGGTGAACCCTAGCCAAAGGTATTTGGAATGGTATCTCTCCTAAATCCCTGACTGGAGTAGAATGCCCAGGCAATTAGAGCTCTTCTATAACCAGTGCAGGCTTTACAATGGTTATATCAGAGGCTGTCTCTCTCTTAGCAATGGGTTCTTTGTCATTCACTACAACAGGATATAACCTCTGGTGGTAGTTTGGTAGCCTTGTTGTCCCAAGACAACCTACTGTTGGCATTTTGTCTTTCCCACTTACTGGCTCCCTCACCTTTGGTTCCCCACCTTGCCTCCATGGACATTTGTATTCCACATGACCCCACTGGTTGCATGCAAAACATTTAACCTTAGCTCTTGGAAATATACCTGGACTAGTGGCTTCCCCTGCTACTGGTGGATTCTGTTGGGGCAGTCTGTGCTGCCCACCATGGGTTCCTTTAATTCCATGAGCAGTACTGGGGGTTCCTTTCCTGTGCAGGGCTGCCCTGCTTGCTAGGTATAGGTCTCCCTTCTTCCCCAACTCCTCTGAAGTAGCAAACTGTCTATCAGTTAACCAGATCCTCATGTCCTCAGGCAAAGTGCTAAGGGCTTGTTCCCTTACCAAAAGGTCTTCCAGCCCTTCAAAAGTGGTGACCTGACATCCACTCACCCAGCTATGAAAATACGTGCTCAGTTCAGCAACATATTTGCATACATTTTCATCTGCCTTGCATCTATGCTCACAAAACATTTTCCTATACATTTCAGGTGTTAGCTTAAAACATTCTAATAAATGTATTTTACAGCAGTATAAGCAAAACAGTCAGTGTCATGCATTTTTGCTAAAGAAGTTACAACTTTACCTAGGAGTAAGGGGGTCAGGAACCATACCCAGAGCCCTTGGTCAGCTTCATACTGTTTACATACCCGCTCAAACATATGAATGAAGCTATCAAAATTATCCCCCTCTTTAAACTGTGGATGAAATTTGCTGACCTTTTGTTGCTTCTGGGGTCCGGTTACTCCCTTCCCCATTACCTCCATGACTCTGGCGAAGAGTCAGCATTTCCCTCTCATGCCTCCTCTGCCGTTCATTTTCCTCAGCTTGTAGACTCCTTATTTTCTCGGCTGCTTCTAGTTCCATATGCCTGGCCCCCAACTCAGGTCTTTTTAGCTCCAGCTGGATTTTTAAGTCCACTGCAGAAAGGTTGAACTGTCCATTCTCTGAGGATATTGTATCTCCACTGTCAATCTGATTGTCCTCCAGGCTGCTGTTTTCTGATGCAGCTGTAATCAAGGCTGCAATCAGGTCTACTTTAGTCAGGTTTCCATGCACCAGTCCCCTAGCCTGGCACATCTCCGCCAGCTGGCTCCTTGTCAGCTTTCCATACTTTTCTGCTGACATGCTGCCTGCTCATCCTGACTAACACTAAGCTAACAAAATAAATAAAACAATTATGATCTGAACTCTGAGTATACACTGTGTGGCTGTTTTAGAGTACAAAAAACTTTTAGAGATCACTGTACATAAGCTACAGGAATTCACTCTACCCACACCGCTACAAGCCAATTAGTATGTGAAGTAGATCCCACCATTGCCAAACACTTGTGATGACCGTGCCCTGGCTCAACAATCAAGGCGCCTCAGTCCTCACCACTAACACCAGGGAGGTCATCTCCTAGAAGAGAGGAAAGGATAACTAATACACACAGTAAAGTACAATTTCCCTTAAGTGCCCATAGAGATCACAGTCAGTCTGGGGCTGGTTGCTCCCTTGCTCACCAGGTCCCCAATAAGACTCCCCACTGGCACAGCTATAGGGTTCAGGTCACAGCCTAGCTGGGCAAGCTAAAACCTCCAGTACCCTCTCTGTCCAACCAGTGCTTCATGTCCCTGCCCAAGTAGCTGACACAACACACACACACTTTGTGATAAGTATTTATACAACTTCACATACACTCCTGGGAAAGGCTGACACAGATTCTCTAGCTGTGCCCCTTTACCCAGACTATATGGCAGTAATTACTGCCACCACCCAACTAATAATGTCAGCTACTAAAAGGCCCTTAAAAGGTGTCCAATTATTACTGTGCAATATTATTATCCAACGGTAGTATGACTAACAGTCAAGGCTTACTTTAGAGTGGTCTGTTACAATAACCTGTATAAATATGTAATGTACTCTAAAGCATACTTTATCTCTACATAAACCAGCCACAGGTAGAAGGTTTTAAAAATATTTAATAATAAATAATTAAAACACAAGACAAAACTACTACACCACAGAGATATCTAAGAGTTCAGAGATCACACAGACACTTAAAATACTACAGTAGGACAGGTCAGATTTCAAAGAAAAATACCTAATTAATCTTTATTAGCTTTAACTATTCCTTCAAGAAATCACAGTGCAAAACTTACATGTGAGCACAAGGCAGAGTGCTGAGCTAGATGTCCAAAGTCAAAATGCACCCAGTCTCTTGTGAGAAATAGTATTTAAACATTACTGAATAACATGTCTCTAAGGCCCTCCTAAATTACATAATTTTTGACACTTAGGTTTTCCCAGTATTCATATTGCATCATCTTAACATCTGGTCTGTGTTCTCAGGTCACAAACTGCATTATTTAGCAATCTAGCACCTGCACATAAACTTACAATAGAAGACATTTCACATGTATATTCTAACAGAAACTAGAGCAATAAAGCACCTCCCACATCTAAATTATGGTAATAAACTTTAGCCTTAAAACAATTGGCATGAAACCTTAATCCAGCTGCACTAGAGCCGAATTCTAACATGAAAGGGTCACAACATGCTTCACTGGGCCAGTAGAGTGCAATGTTGTCACATATTTTGCAGTTCCACATTTCACAGTATTCTTTACACTCAAGAAACATACCTGCATTTTACATGTATTATCAAGAAAACATGCCTGTATTTTACATTTATTTACAAATGCCAGAATTATATATCAAATTGTATTTGACTAGGCTGGCAGCCTTTGCCCATCTCTCCTCAATCGTCACACAGGGATTTGACCTTTAGTAACTGATTTGATCGGAAAGAGAATTTTAGTTCAAAGAGGAGTTAAACAGAGATGTCTCCTTAGTGGCTTAGCATTTGGTTTAGTCATGACAGCAATTATTGATAGATGTACTGTTAAGCATTCTGGAGTGGGATGGGAAACAGCTATGTTTATCTTGTACAGATGACTTGATTATTGGTCAACAACAGGATATAAATAGTTTAAATATGATTTGAATGCTGTAGGACTGTATTTAAATTTTCAGAAAGTAAAGGGTATCGATAAGTACAGTGTGTGGAGGCAAGAGCATTGGGAGGCTATCATGTGGTTATGGTTATTGAAACGTAGTTCTCTTGTGAATGTGAACTTCTCTCTGATTATGAAATTATCTCTATGAAACATGATTAGAGAGATAACGAGTTTAAAACTGGTCATTTTTGTAATGCCCCCTTGTCAGAATCACTGTACTAAGTCTAACTCCCTGTATGAACTGAACTTAAATGTGATAGCAAGGATTTATTATAAAAGTAATATAGAACCTATAAGCTGATTTGGTAAATGAAAGTGAGGCCTATAGGAATTCTGAGATAGTCTGCAGGATTCACGAAGCCTCCGAGTTAGCAAGTCTTACACGGAGGCTGCAGTTAAACAGGGTGATGTCAGCATGCCATGCATATTCATGAGGGTATGCTGAATCACACCCTAGGCTAACATGGTCCATGTAGCAATGTAGGGGGCGTGTCCGCATGGCGAGTCCTGTAAAGGGACATGCCCCCAGAAGAATCACAGTCCCAAAAGGAAACTCCCACGAGTGAGTCCGCGGAAATGTCAAGAAACACAACAGCACACATGCCCCATACAGACTATTAACCCAGCTGAAATGTAAAACGTAAAAATGAACAGTTTAAATTTTTTTTTAATTTCAAAAATGTTTGCCCGTAATTGCGCTCGTTTGCGGGGGTGTGCCCTTCACTCAGCCACAGTTAGCAGTCATTGAAAAAGCATATAAGATCTAAATATGCAAAATAAGCCAAGTAGCAATAGCGTAGCAGTACAGACATCGGCCAAAGAGGAGGTAGTCACGGTTCGAGCCTCAACAACATCATTTTTTATTTTTAGTGAAATAAGCACGAAACAATCCCCTGACATATATGTATATATATACAATTATAATTTAAGTAAAATGCAATGAAATGGGCCATGTTTTTATGAAGAAATCTGACACAATAAAAAAATAAAATATTTTATAAGGGTCCATAGCTGAGCAGCGCTCTAACAAGCTGAGTATGTTTGCCCGTAGGTGACCAGTGGTTTAACAGGTGTAATATGAGTGCCCAGAGTTGAGCAGTGCTTTAACACGCTGAAAGTGTGTGCCCATAGTTGCGCAACATTTTTCACAGTGTAATATGCATGCTCATAGCCAAATAACGCGTTAACCAGTGTAACCCATTTGCGCGGAGCTGCGCAGCGCGCCATCTAGCTTACCGGTGGGCAACGTTGAGCAACCTGTATCAAAGCCACCTTTAAACAGACACACCTCCTAGCCTGTCTAGACAGTAGTAAAATAAAAAAAAAAGCAATGCCCAGGCTCGAACCCAGGATACTGTGCATCATAGTCAAAGTACTGAGCCACTAAGCCATGACAGCTGTACTGAAAAATGCAGTATTAGCATATATATAGGAATGAATGGAAATAGAAGCATGACAAAGCAGGTTTTGTGAAGCTGATACAATTCCAAAATGGCCAATCACAGATAAGTGCAGGAAAAATGGCATATATAAGCCCCATAGGCGGGAATACACAGCATAACTGATTGTGGAACCTATTTGCAGTCAGGATGGCAGGTGTGGGAGAGGGTAGTCACTTCCGAGCACAGAGGTGGGTGTTGAGGAGTCCAGATACATGGTTTGGCTCCTAGTCCACGATCATGAGGCTCAACACATGCAGGGCCAGGTTCTGTGGGGTGCATATAAGGCAGAGGCATGGAACTGGTTGGCACATGATCTCACCAGTGCCACAGGCATACCAAGGACTGGTGAACAGATCTGTCACCACCATGCGGACCTGAAGAGACAGAAGCAGGACCAATTGAACCGTTGGATCCAGGAGGCCCGGCAAATGCCCAATGCCCCACTACTGAGTAAGTATCCATGTAATTATGTATGTAAGGAATTATCCTAGCTGATATTATGGAGATGTATGTTCCAATATTACTTCATTTATATTACAGCTGCAGGTGTGTGTTCTGCGAATCGGCGAGTCTATGGTGATAGGCTGGAACAGTTGTGCCACCAGGCAGGTTAGTAATTATATTTCTGTAATTGTTATACAATATAAGTGAGACAGCTTGTAAAAGAGTTCACTGTAGTTACAGATTAATAAAGTTCAAATAACACTAGAAGAAAAATTCTGCTAGTACTGTATGACTAGATAAGTGATGCAGCCTGTAATCTAGAAATAAAAAGTAAACAAGTCTGAAATAGTTTGCAGTCTCATTTAAATCTAGAAAAAGCTCCTATAAATCCAATCCAAATAAAATAAAGTAAGCCAATAAACGGGTAATTAATGTAAAAAAGGGTGAGGCTAAGCATGAGCTTTTCTTGACCTATAACAGACCTATGTCTGTAAACATCAGGCTAAAAAGTAAAAAACAAAAAATTTTTTATTAATAAATAATAGCTGCACTTGGATTATTTACTGCTTTTATTAACTTTTTACTTACACATCTTATGACCAAAATTTTATTTACTTTTAATATTCATTTGTTTGCTCTGTGTTGTTTTTAACTATTTATCTTTGAGCTTGTTGTTCCATTGAGCATTCACTCCACTGGTCCTCTTTATTCATTATAAAGTCTGAAATAGTGATTACCCACCTGAAGTGTAATATCAGATAACCTGCTGCAGCCTGAAAATCAGTAGTAAACAAGCTAAAGACAATAGACATGTGTCAAATACATCCCCTTAGAAAATCTGCCATATGAAACAAGTGAGTCTGTTGGAAAGGATTGTTGTAACCAAGTAAGAAATGTTAATAACGCCTAGAATAAAGTACCATCTTGAATTGTAAAAATAAAACAAGTGAGTGTGAGAAAGAGGTATGAATCGACCAAGAAAGCTGTTATAACTTCTGAATAAAGTATACTGTAGTCAGTACATAATGAAATGAATGAGACAGTCACAACCAAACAGTGAAATGTTTGAAATAAAGTACTGAAGCTGGAATGTGTCTGTCCCAAAATTTGTATATGTTGTTGTACCCTTGCAATATGGAGATAGTATGGTTGTATGAAATAATGAACATCCACAGTTGTCTAGAGCCATATAAATGAAATGTAGCAGGATGCTGTACCTGAACATAGCCAGATATGAAATGTGTATGAATAAAAATGCAATGTATATTAATGTAGCAGTAACAGTCCCATCACCAACATTCCTAAGGTTACATATAGGAAACTGTACTAAGACCTGTAGGGTATATATATCTGCAGCTACTAGAGATGTACAGCATATGTATATGTAGTTGAAGTTGTTAATGAAATATTTCTTCACCCTACCCTATATTCACAAATAATGCCATTCCACAACAAACTGGGTATGTGTATTCACAATTAATTCCTATGGACATTTGTCCTGTTGGTTCAAACATATTTGCACATACGTTGCTGCATGTGCCCTGTTCACATATCCAAACCTAATGGCCTGTTGCCATCAATCTACCCTGTATGCTGTTGGATTGTGTACTGTTGTTCAAAATATGCATGTTGTTATGCTTGCTGTTCAATGTTTGGAATTCATGGGTGTTTGGTTAATGGGAATACTGATGCATGCTGTTACAACTAATTTTGAATGGTATTGTTTGTTACTAACCCAAAATGTCATAAAATATTTCTAAACATAGGACAACAGGGAAGGCGGGTTCCAGCGGCCCCACCTCTCCCACCTCAGCTGGCAAGTGCACCTGGCACTAGTGCCCAGGCCGGAACCTCCTCCGGTGGCCCTGTGCCACCTTCCGGTGGAAGTGCTGCAGGGGATGGGGCTCGTCCCCCCTCTGCAAGTGTGGCTGGAGGAGACCGTCCACTCACCCTCCAAAGTGTCTGGTCTGTGGTGCGTAGCGAGATCAGGCATTCTATGCTTGAACCCCTACGCCAGCTTGAGACTCGGGTGGCACAACTCACGGGTGTCCCTGCTGCCCATCCTGCACAGCCCCCAGCACAGCACCATCCTGGGATGTGAAGGCACAGTGGCAACTGCCCATGGGTGGGGATCTCAGTTCCACTGTTGCCATCTGTGGGCTCATGGGCTTGCGATATCCCAACATCCATCCCAGTCAATTGTGTTTCCCCCCACATGTGTCATACTCTGCCCCTGTATGCATCTTGTTTGTCTTGTGTCTGTTAACCTCCCCTACCTACCTCCCCAAATATACCTACTTCCTGTACCTCACATTCCACTCTCACCTGAAAAAAAAAAAAGGGCACTCTGTTCCCACAAAAAAATTACACCCCATACATAGCTGCCCATTTTGCAGACATGTCTGCTGGACATGTGAAGTGGTAATTACAATTGGCTGTACAACATATTTTGTTGTCCTCACCCCTCTCTCAGGGGTGGAATGTTTCAAATTTCACACCAAATTACAGACATATGCACAGCTGTTGCTGATAAAGAAATGGGCAGCTATTGGCCTTTCCTACATCCTTCCTGCAAATCCCGAGCTTGTTTTCCTACTGTTCTACCCTCTTTGTGCCCCCTTTTTCACCTCTTTCCTTTCTCCCCATTTTCTTTTCTTTCAAAGAAATTAGCGCGGGTGTGCACGACAGTAAACACTTTTAAGCAGTAGTAAGCGGGTGTGCGCTTGTGTGCGCTTAGATAAGCATGTGTGCATGAAGCTAAGCGACAGTGCGCATGCGTGAGCTCCACGCAAACCAGCGCTAACCCGCTTACAACTGCTTAAAAGTGCCTTAGTCACTCTGAATGACAAGGCTTGTAGTCTGCTCAGCGGCAAAATAAAATTCCTCTGTCAGTCTCGAACCCAGAACCTTGGAAACACTAGTCTGCATGACTTACCACTAAGCCATGACTGATATACAAGAACTTTGTGCTGAAAGCAATATATCATGAAATAGTAGGACTGAATGTAAAGGGAATATAGGAAGGCTATTACACAAAGCTGTCCTTGTATCTTTACTGGAAATTCTTGTGAATTTGTATAACATTAGTGTGAGAAGAGAAACAGCCATGCTAGTTGGTAGCTAGTAGGTAATAATGTGACAGTAGCATCTTGCAAACCACACACACTATCAGAGCAGGATAAACACTGCCATATTTGAACAGGTAAGAGGCCAGACCTCGCAAATGTGACTGATTTACAGGGATGTCCCTGATTTGAAAACAAATGTTAACTGTGCCCCACTGACTCCCTGTGAAATGTACTAACAGTAGGCAGAAAGGTGTTTTATCCCACGTGATGGTAACTGTCAACTACTGAAAGTATGCACTACTTGCATGTCAGAAATGGTGTATTAATACACATGCTCAAAATACCCCACAGTCACAATTGCAGAATATCTGAAATACATCACGGGTGTATCCCACTGATATGAACCATTCCCTGAGGCTGATATAAGATACACCTAAGAGTATCTGAGGCCTGCAAGTGTCACAAACTCACAGGCATATCATTCTGTCTGCTGTCACACACTTTGTGAATAGCTGTAGAATAGCTTCCACAAGCACACCCACATGTAGGTGTACAACCCACAAATATCAAAGGAGGTATCCAACTAATAACAGAAGGACAGTATAGCAGTTTACAAGCACTGCATGTACCTGCTATCCATAACTGTTAGTACAAAGTACAAGGCACCACTACTGCTCAGCAGCAAAATAAAATACCCTTGTAGGTGTCAAGCCCCAAACCTTGGCCAGACCACACTGCATGTAGTACCACCAAACCACAACCAACATATAAGGAATTGCTGCTGAAAGAAATATAGCAAGCATTACAAGGAGTGAATGTGAATGGAAAATAGGAAAGCCATAGCAACACATTCCAGTAAAGACACCTAGCAGGCATTAGAAGAGTGAATGTAAAGGCTAAATAATGAAGCCATAGCAAGAAATTGCAAGAGCCACTGCTGTAAACCAGTTACTCCACAAGTCCCACAGGAAAGCACATACTCCCATTTAAACAGTATTAGTATTATTAGGTGTCAGTTAACATACACACTGAGAAGAATAAACTGGAGGAAGCAATAGTCAGGTGTCAGTACAACATGCATGTCAGTGCCTACAACACAGCCTGAGATATGAGAGACATACCAACCTTTACACTCACACAACAGTGTCCACAGCATACCAGCATGGTCCCCACCTTGAAAATCTGAAAGGGCTACGCTTACCTAACCTAACATTTTATAGCACTGTCCTGAAATCACAGTGAGAACTGCAATTACCACACAGCAGGTTGCATGCAATTAGCAAATGCTGGCTAACAACTGGTGCAGAGACCATCACTTGCACATGTGCATATACCTACAAAAGCAGCCTGTACTCCCAGTCCACACATGCAATACTTTCATTGCAACATCCGGAGGGAGAGGCAGACAGAGAGAGAGAGAGAAAAAAAAAAACGAAAAAGAGACACAGACAGCTGAAAATAAAACAATACAGAACAGCAAGCTAATCAGCAGCAAGCCATCACAAACAGCAGTGTCAAACAAAGGTAATGTAAACTGATAATGTAATAGTCTACATACTGTGAACCCTCCATATGTGTTAGCAGTCTGTATATATATATATATATATATATATATATATATATATATATATATATGAAGATGTGCATAGGGCAGGGGACATACTGCAACTGTTAGTGAAGGCTGGACACACATATGTATGTGAAGGATGCTATGTGCACATATCAATGTAGGTTGTAGTGCAACGTACAATGTAGGTTGTACAGTAATGAGTGTTTAGCAGTATGTTAGTGTGTGTATTTGTATGTGTAAATAAAAAGGTATATATATATATATATATATATATATATATATATATATATATATATATATATATTATATGTATGTATATTTATATATGTATCTATATATAATATGCATATATGTATACATAGATAGAGAGGGATGTAGAAATAGATAGACCCAGAATGATACCACAGTACAAGGACAAAATGATTGACTTCAACAATTGGCCAAGCTTCTGGTGTCATTCTAAGGGGATCCAGTATTTGTCTGCCTGGGACGACATGATTGACAGTCCACAATGCTTTGCCAGAGATGGCTTGCACCTGTTGCCCTTAGGATTCCCGATACTGGCTAAGACTCTTGCCACCCCTATAGTGCCTTTGTCAGGCAAGGTTCAAATTACAAATTCACCACCGTAAACAGTGACATCTGTGACATCTGCGCAGTGACAGAGACCTGGTTCAAAACTCCAGAGAGCACCCCTGCATTACCAGGCTTCAATTCATAGCACACCTTTTGGCCACCTAACCCAGAAAGAAGCACTAAAGGTGGAGGTGTGCCCATATTCATTAAGGATAACCACACCTCCAGGCTAGTTGCACAGCATAATGCATCTGAGATTATCCAAGTGCAACTAACTCTGGGCAAGACCGCAATCCAAATTGTAGCTTGCTACAGACCACCCACCATGCCCTAGGATTCACACCCCTCATTTCATGATACACTGGAAAGTATTGGGTACAACCCAACACCCTAATAATGGCCGATTTCACCTACCCCACCATTAACTGGAAAAACTACTCCTGTACCAACTCTTTTGCTCAATGTTTTCTAGAATTCATAAATACCAACACCTTGGATCAACTTATTCACACCCCCACCAGGGGTAGCAATATCCCAGACTTGGTCATCACCAACATGGGAAACCGTTGTTCCACACCAGAGGTCAATTCCTCGTTGGTCAGATCCGACCACAAGGTATTCAGCCTAGACATCCACATCCCACCCCCAGCCCCAGTTAGGGAAACCATCATAACAAACTTCTCAAAAGCCAACTTCACACTTCTTAAGACAGAAGTGGCAAACTTCATGACACCCATGCAGATGGACAATAGAGGTATGACTGCCGAATCCTACACAAATGCACTATATAAGCACTTACACGAGTGCTTTCCCTAACAGAACCAAGATGTTATCCTCCAGACAAAGGAAGCCAGTCTGGTGGTCCTCTGCCATAAACAAACTCTACAACAGATGAAAGAAACTGTTGCAAAAATAAGTAAATTCCCATGACTTGAGGAACTTCCTGGTCAACCTCAGTAAGAAGCTGAGATCCCTCATAAAATCCTCCAAAGCTAGTTACGAAAACAAAATTGCCACTGACTCTAAAGACAACCACAAAGCATTCTACAGCTATGTCAAGAATCTAAATGGGAAAACTCAGATCTGCTCTGAGTTACAGCATAATGGCACTAAATATACAGAACCAACTGATATTGCCAACATCCTGGCAGATAGGTTCAGTGCTAACTTTACCCCCCTCTCACCCACTAGAGGGCCATCTTTATACTGGAAGAATGCAAAGTTCCTATAATCACGGCTGCACAGGTAAAAAACACACTCTCCAAAGCCAAGAACACAGCATCCATGGGACCTGACAATATCCCAGGCTGCATTCTACATGAACTACTGAATGAACTGGCACCCTACCTAAGTACCATGTTCAATCATAGCCTCACCTCAGGCTTTGTACCCACTGAATGGCACACTGTGACACTTATCCCACTCCACAAAGTGGGGAGCCATGACGGACCATGGTAACTACCGCCCCATTAGCCTGACAAGCCTGGTCTGCAAGGCCATGGAACGTATCATCGTGGAACTCATAAACAAAGACATTGGTAATCTCCAAACTCTGGACCCTACTCAGTTTGGATTTGTAAAAGGCAGATCATGTCTCCTAAACCTGATTGACTTCTTTGAAGCAGTCACCAAAGCCATAGATGATGGTAAAATGGTTCACACAGCTTATGTAGATCTCACAAAGGCTTTCAACACCATCCCCCACTCTGGAATTATAGATAAGCACACTAAACTAGGTATAAATCCCTATGTCATAAGATGGGTTCCAACTGGCTCATGGACAGAACCCACACTGTGAAAGTAGCGTATTCCAAATCCGACATCAGACCAGTGACAAGTGGAGTACCACAGGGTTCAGTCCTGGGTCCTCTCCTGTTTGGTATCTACTTCTCTGAAGTGCAGGCCAACACAGAAGGTCTTTGGCTAACAAAGTTTTCAGATGACTGCAAACTAGGAGCCATAATCACAACTCCTAATGATGTGGGCAAACTACAAAAGGGCCTCACTGAGACAGATACCTGGTGTCAAAGCCATGGCCTGAAGCTCAATGCCAAAATGTGTATTGTCATCTCCTTTGGTAAAAACTCTGTACCCATGAACTACCACATAGCTGGTAGTCTACTTAAGGCTGAAAATGTGATAAGAGACCTTGGGACACAGGTGGACAGTAGTCTCTCCTTTGATAATCACATCACCACAGTGGTCGGGAAATCCTTCTCTGGCTCATCTCATCACAAAAGGATTCCCATCCAGAAAAAAGAGGCCATTGTTCCCCTCTACTCATCACTTATTAGACCCATTATAGAGTACAATGCCCCTTTTGGTATGTACCTCACAAAACAACTACAACAACTGGAAAGACCACAGAAATACCTCACAAAGAGGATTACTGGCCTCAAACAGATGCCCTATGCAGACCATCTCAAAAAACTACAGCTTGACTCCATGGCATATCGCCTACTCAGAGGTGATCTCTGCCTAACATACAAAGCTATGTCAAACCCAGAGCTGTTGGACATGCTCCACTTAAAGAAATCCCAATCCCTCTGAGCTACACGCTCTAGGGGCCTTAACCTTGTCACCACAATAAACAGAACATGCTGGAGGGATAGAGTCCTGTTCCAGACACTTCCCATACTCTGGAACAGACTAACTACCTATGTCAAACAGAGCTCCTCATTAGCACTCTTCAAGAAAGATCTTGATGATTGGATGGGAAATTCACCCCGGGGATCACTTCTGTGGCTCTGCTCGACAGGGGCATAGGAAAATACTTTTCTTGGTTGGCGAAAGCCAGGGTACATTTATTGGCTAGGCTTGTATGGGCCCTAGGGCCAATAGCCTAGTACCTACCTATGAACCTATGAACCTATGAACATATATAGATAGATGGATAGAATATGTATATACATATATTATGTAATAGACACATACATATATAGATATATATAGATACATACACATATACAGACAGATGTGAATGTCTACAGATATGTATGTATATGAATATCTCTCTCTCTCTATATATATATATATATATATATATATATATATATATATATATATATATATTTATATATATATATATATATATATATATATATATATATATATATATATACCGAGAGAGGCACATGTGTGCAGATGTATTGCAACAGGTGCCTGGTGACAAAGGCATGGACTGAACACCAGTGTGGATACAGGAGTACCATACCCCATTCCAAAACACTTACACCACTAATCACAACATATGTGGTTGCCTGCCTACTACTGGATGTGTCAGGAGGGAACATGGGAAACAAGTGTGCAACAGCCTCCCCTTTGATATTCACAGTGGCACACAGTCTTGTAATACCTGTTCATGGTACATGTCAGCAGAAATGGTGTGTCAGCTATTGAAATGTAGGTCACTGTACCCCTCTACACCTCACAATGTCCTACATGGTATGTACCTCCCATGACAACTACAGAAAGGGAGAAGGACACAGTCATACCTAACAAACAGTGATAATGCCCTCAAACACATTACTTATGCAGAGTGACTGACAAAACCACAGATAGAGTGCCTCTCAAACTACCTACACAGAGGTTACCACTGTTGGATATACATAGTTAAGTCACACCCATAACAGTTGTCCAACAATCATGGTAACACCTCACAATATCCCCAGCATAAATAACCTATGTCTGTCATCCTTGGCACCGCAGTAAAGAGCACATGGTGAAGGTACAAGTTCCTACCCACAAATAAGCCATACCCTGGAGTAACCACCCAACATTAAGAAGCAAGGCTCCCCATTAGTAGATGTCAGACATACCCCTGTTGAATGTTATGCAGATAGGTAGTATGCCATATGAGTCACCCTGTGTAACTGTTTGACAGGAGCAAGTACAATCACATTACATGTGTCCCAAGGGGCAGGGTAGCATAACAGTATGCTGCTGTAGGCCCAGGCCCAATAGCATACTACCTGCCTATGACACAATGCACACACACATGTACTCATTGCAATACCAACTATGTGAGGTGGAATGAGTGTGCCACTGACTGTGTGCAAGGTCTGTAATGGTGTGATTGCTCAGCATGACTTTGTGTCTGTCATGGTAGTGTGTGCCCTTGGTGTGAGGCCAGAGAAAGATGTGTCAGGTATTGGGATACAAACATACTACATTGCCATATGTTGTGCTGTGGTTCCCTGTATGTGACTGTGGTGTAGGTATGGTTATGGCAACAAAGACTACGGTGCATTACCAGTGACATTTGTACTGTGCATTGCATGCATTGCATGGGTTGACAATGTTTCCCATACATTACCTTGATACAAACCCCCAGTGTGAGGCTGTGCATTGGACCTCAAACAGTGTGCCGACTGCTGGAGTATACTTGTTTGTTGTATGGAGTGTGCCAGGCACTGTCACAGAGTTGTCGGCTGAGCACTGATATGTGGTCATTTACATGTGTATCCCCCAATAGACAGACAGATGCTATATGTGGCAGTTCAGTGATATCACTACAGTAGAGTATTATGTGTGCCATATCACTTGCTCACATATTTTTCTTTTCCTTCCAGTGCAATGGTGCACCAGCAACCCCACGCACTCTGCTGCAGAGGAAGAGGAGATACACCAGAGCCTGGTGTGGGATTTTGCCACACTCTTTTCCCGCACCAGCCAGAACCAGCAGGAGAGGGGGTGCACTGTGGCAAGACCTTGTCCGTCAGGTAAATGACATAGGCATGCATAACCGGACATATCAGCAGGTACGCCATCACTGCAGTGATTTAATTAGAAATGTCCATCAGCGTGCATCTGATATCCACAGGCAACAGCTTGCCACAGGTGGTGGGGTGGCTATACACCCCCCCTCACCAGACTGGAGGGGCTCCTCCTAAGTGTTGTGGCTCCAGCCCAACAACAACAACATCCACGCACATGTGTAATGATGGAGGCTGGCGCCACTCAGCAGGAGGACTTGGAGCGTGCAGGTAACATGCTATATCTATAGTTGACTGTTCTCTACACTGGTAGTTTATGCATGTGTGAGGTGTGTACTGTGTTTGTAGCTGTTATCCTAGTAGTTATTGTACAAGAGTGATATTCTCAATATCGGCAGTAGACTTGTGAAAGCCAACTGTTGTACTACTGAACTGTACCATACTCACAGTATCAATGGCACAGTTGTGCCCACTGACAATAAATGTCTTATTTGTGCAGGTCCCTCTGGTGTAACAGCAAGGCAGCCAATCCATGCTGGTGAGTGTGTAATAACAATCCTTTAATACTAATGATAGTAATAGTAATAATACCCTAAAATGGTATTGCTATGTGTGTGATTGCAGGTGTGTCTGTGTCTGTGTGTTTGTATCTCATGTACTGAGGAGTGTGCATGTGTGTGCATGTGTGCATGTGCCCATGTGCTCATGTGTGCATGTGTGTGCATGTGTGCATGTGTGCATGTGCCCATGTGTGCATGTGTGCATGTGTGCATGTGTGCATGTGTGCATGTGTGCATGTGTGCATGTGCACATGTGTGCATGTGTGCATGTGTGCATGTATGCATGTGTGGTAACATTGTGTACACATTGTAAACTGTGTTTCCTGTCTTCTTCTCGCAGGTTCTGGTGCTGCTCTGGTGGTGTGCAGCAGGGAACCTGAATCTGCTGCTGGGGATAGTGATAATGATGTTACCTGTGTAATGGCACAGGGAGGTGTGCCAGGGTCCGTTGTTGGTCAGCCAATCGACAGTACACAGCTGTCAACCCAATCAATGCGCACAGTCATCCTGCCAATACATCCATTGTCACTAATATCCCTAGGTGAGGGACAGCATACAGTGGGCATTGACCAGGGTAATGTGGTATCAGTGGCACATGCATCCCCTCACAGCAGCCATGGCCAGAGTCCTGACATGGTACCACACAGGCAGATGTCCAGGGGTTCTCGTGGGAGCATCCGTGGTCGTACTGCTCCTGTCAGACGTGCCCACAGAGGTCTTTCAACCTCAGCTATGTTCCGGGCTGTAATGCAGGCACAGTCACATATAGAACGGTACACCAGACAGGGTCTGAGGGAGCTGAGAGCACATTGCACTGCTATGAATGACACTATGCGTGACGTTGCGGCTGCCATCTGTAATTTCACCGAGGTCATTGACAGACATTGGGGGGACACATTAGATCTGTTCCACAACTACATGTCCATGAGCCAGGGCAATGCAGGACGGTTGAGGCATCGACGTGGATGAATGCCAGCAACAGCAGCAGCTGGCAGTTGTCACAGATGACAACAAACCCGCGGCCGCTCCCATAGTGCCAGTACCAGCCCCAGCAATGCTGGGTCTGTGCTGTCATCAGACCACCCTAGGAGACCACGTGCACGTGGCTCTGGACAGTCCCAGCAGGGACATGTCTCCAGTCAACAACCACCTGCTTCTGATGACAGTACCCAGACTGGCTTAGTACCTGATACTGTCCATAGCACCCCTGCCAGGCACAGGTACTGTGTCCGTGGCCAGAGACAGTGATCTGTATGACCTGGCAGGTACAGTCTGTGGCTGTCCCCAAACACCCGTATATGGCAGCCACAAGGTGGAACTGTGTGCATGCATACACACATGCATAATGCTAACACCTAGGGCTAACACATACATGCACACACTGCATCAACATTGCCCCATCTTCTACGGTTGTCCCTCACTAACACACACACACACACACACACACATACATGTCAATTGGTTGTATCAGTGGCAGACTCAGGCATACCAAGTACACACCCTGTGCATATGATGAAACTGTTCCACCTCCTGCAATCTGTAACATTGATGTAGGACTGGTTAACATGGTGCTGATGCACAGGGTGACTACATAGATGTGTAGTAATATTATCATGTTGTCAACTGTACAGTGTAATGATATCATTGTGGGTATATCCCAACATGCCTGATGCATTAACAGTATGATTGTCATTGTATTGTTTGGTACACCCCTATTAATTACCATAGTGTAATGTCTGCACATCTTTGCATTCTGGTGGTAAGGCTGTAAACAGAAGGCCACCTACATAAGTAGCACAGGGGATAAGAAAATGGAAGTTATGATACTCAATGGTGGACATGTAAACCACAAGATGCATGCAGTACAACCTCTACTCTGCATGGAGAATGTTGATATCTGTGCAGTAATAGACAACAGGTTCAAGACTCCCAAGAGCACCCTAGCACTACCAGGTTACACCTCATACCATGCTTGACAGCCCCAAAACACACTACTAACTATGACAGGAGGTGAGTCTCATTAAATGTCAGGGATACTGTGGTAGCAGGACAGGTAGCATACAGCCTACTAAGTTGGGAACTGCTGATTGAGGGCTCAGTGTCTGTCATTATAAATGTGTATTAGTTCTGGTTTAAGCACTTGGGCTTCAGGCCAGTTATTTGACATTACGAAGGTTCATGGTCTGCACTCTTATGGGTGGAGAGGCTGGACTCTGCCTGTCTGAGCTGGGAATTTCTGGCTAAAGGCATATAGTGCCTGTATATTTGAACTGTTTCTTACTGAAATTGGTACACCTTGTTTGCTGTAGCATAGACTAGATCCATGCCTGCTGAATGTAGCTTTGTTTGTATGCTTGTTTGCTTGTTATTTCCCTGAAACACTAATTCCACCTGAAATGCAGCTTTACAGCGCCTCTGTGGATCCCTAGTGACATGTGCATTGCTTACTGTACGTATGTCCTTGTTGCAATTAAGTTACCTTACATTGCATTTGAGTTACCTGGCACTTGCTCACTAAAGCATTTATATATGCCAGCACTAACAAATTAAAAGCACTACACCCTCACAAATTCACCTTGCGTACCTTGTTCCCCATTGGCCCTTTTTGTTGTTAATTATAAAGGAATTCCCAATACTATCCTAGCATGTTCAAAGGTCAGTTGTCAATCTCCTCCCCGGTCCAGCTGGTGAATCTGGGAATCTAGAAGCAATGTTACAACTGCCTCATGTACACAGACAACCCTCTCCTCCTCCCAAAAAATCCCAACACATGTGAGAGATGCAACCATATAGCCAAACTGCAGGCTAAGCTCTCTCAACTCAGTACTGGCAAAACCTATCAGGAGGAGAAGGAAACCACAGTCACTACAATTCCAGTCATACATAGACCTACCACGACAGCAATCCAAACAAATAAACACACAAAAACATACTCTGAGTCTCTAAATAAAGGTCTGCCTAAGCAGCAGACACCTCCAAAGCAGACACACAAGCAACTGCTACCCCAGAACAGAACGTGTGCAACACATAGCTCACAAAGCCAGTGTGCCGAACAGTCACAGCACGTAAGGCTAAACAACACACCTGGTACACTTGTGATAGGTGCCTCTATCGTCAGGTACACTGATGTCCCGCTCACCAGGCCGAGCAAGGAGAAGGTCACGGTGAGATGCCTGTCGGGCGCTATGATCTGCCACATAACACAAGCACACAGGTCACTCCAAGGCATGTACAAATATGACTCAGTCAGTGTCCATGCCAGTGTGAATGACCTGAGATGTACCTCCCTGGACTACATGATAAGAGACATAGAGGAGCTCTCTGAGCATGTGGCCCAGACTGGTATGACCCTGATCTTGAGTAGCATCTTACCCTCACCAAGAGTGATGCCACAATATGTAGACAAGATGATCAATTTCAACAATTGGCTTATGTTTCAGTGTCATTCAAAGGGGATCCAATGCCTGTCAGCCTGAGATGACATACTCGACAAGCCACACTGCTTTGCTAGGGATGGCTTGCACCTGTCACCCATGGGCTTTCGGATATTGTCAAAGGCTCTTGATACACCCATAGTGCCTTTTTTAGGCAAGGCTGAAAAGACAAGACCACCTCCATAGGTATCACAAGGGATAGGAAACTAATAGTAATGCTACTCAACGCCAGCAGTGTAAACCTCAAGATGCATGCACTGGAAACTGTCCTTAGCATGGAGAACATCAATATCTGTGCAGTAACAGAATCCTGGTTCAAGGCCCCCAAAAGCACCCCACCACTGGCAGGTTATACCTCATACCATGCTTGTTTGCCCCAAAACTTGCACCGAAAAAGAACAGGAGGGGGAGTATCAATATTCATCAAAGATACACACACCTCCAGGTTGTTGGCACAGCACGAAGCATCAGAGACTATCCATGTGCAACTAACAGTGGGCAAGACTGCCTTCCAGTTCATAGCCTGCCACACACCACATTCCCAAACCCCAGGTAACCCACTTGGCCTACTTAAGAATACATGAATATCTGCAGGTGTCTCTAAACAACAATATATTGGGCAGCTTCATTTACCCACACATAGACTGGGAGCATTACTGTAGCTCCAACACCGTAGGTGTAAAGTTCCTAGAATCCATACACTCAATTGCTATGGAACAACTTGTTACCACTCCCACAAGAGGGGAAAACATGCTGCACCTGTTCATCACCAACATGTGGGCTATATGCTCCAGACCAGACGTGTATCCCTCGCTGGTAAGATGACACCATAGACTACTATCACTGTATATTCACATACCAAATGCAGCCCCTGCACAGAAAACCACAGTCATAAAGTTGTGTAATGCAAATTACATGTATTCACATGAGGCAGGCTTCACACATGGGAACTATTTAAGGTCACAGGTACATATGTCTATGTGGCACACACATACCTCATGTGTGCATTGACATTACTGATATGATCTATGTCATACAATATTAAGAGCAACACCCCACACACATGGACAAACTGTGTGACAAAAACACACGCGGCATTTTTAAGATTCAAACCCCTACCTAACTATGTTATGACACTTGAGAGAGACACATTAGCAGAGCACGCTATTCGCATTACTGGGAGGTTTCCCTTCTCCTGCTATACTTATAGGGTGCTGACATCATCAGTGTTTAGAAAGTTATGTGCATCATGCAGTGTGTTCTTCTAGTTGCCAAAAGGGACATTTCTTTCACACAGAATTGCACACACACAAACACACACACACTGAGCATTTGCAGGATTCAAACCCCTACCTAAGTATGTTATGACACTTGAGAGAGACATATTAGCAGATTACTGGGAGGTTTCCCTTCTCCTGCTGTACTTATAGGGTGCTGACATCATCAGTGTTTGGAATGAGGAATGTGCATCATGCAGTGTGTTCTTCTAGTTGCCAAAAGGGACATTTATTTCACACAGAATTGGACAGACACTAACACCCCCTCACCCAAACACACACACACTGAGCATTTGCTGGATTCAACCCGCTATTCGAATTACTGGGAGGTTTTCCTTCTCCTGCTGTACTTATAGGGTGCTGACATCATCAGTGTTTAGAAAGAGGAGTGTGCATCATGCAGTGTGTTCTTCTAGTTGCCAAAAGGGGCATTTCTTTCACACAGAATTGCACACACACTAACCCCCCTCACCCAAACACACACACTGAGCATTTGCTGGATTCAAAACCCTACCTAACTATATTATGACACTTGGGAGAGACACATTAGCGGAGCAGGGTATTCGACTTACTGGGCATCTGTGTTTCTCCTGCAGTATTTATAGGGTGTTGACATCATTATTTTTATAGAAGTATGTACAGCTATTACTATCTGTCAGTTAGGGGGATAGCATATATATGCATTAACAGCCGCCTACTTCAGAGTCAGATATGCACATCAGCACTGCCAGGTTATGTTTTATACCATGCTTCGTGACCACAGGACCTGTAACACACAACACAACCAGTTCAGACCACCCCTCCCATATCCAGGACACACACTTTGCTTCTCTGGGAACAGTGTAGGATATGAAGGTGTTCACATACACCATTACAGTGGTTAATGTCAGGTACAGGTATACTGTGTGGGGGAACTACTCAGGCCTCAACAACATCACCCTACAGCCACTACATTTTGTGAATCCATGTGCTATGGCAGGACCACTCACCACAGCCACAAGGGGGAATACATATTGGACCTGACCATCTGCAACATGGGGACTGTATGTTCCACACTAGAGGTAGACCACCATTGTTAATATCTGACCATACCCAATTTTCCCTGGACATCCATATCCCATCCCCACCCCCAGGCAAGGAAGTCACTGCAATCAAAGTATTTATCAAAAGCAGACTTTGCACTTGTGAAGACTGGGGTGGAAGACTTCAAAGGACCCATGCTGGGGGATTATACAGGCCACTCTGCATAATCCTTGACAATAGCATTCTATGAGCATTTGGAAGGTTTGCATTGATTATGCTATCCCAAATAAACCCATGACTCCTCCACAACAGGAGACCTGTCTGGTGTACACCAGACATATATAAGCTGTACAACAGTAGGAGGGAGCTAATACATTACAGAGCAATATCCCACAGAGGGAGGATGCCTCTGAACAGTATTCGCACGACACTTCAATCCCTCAAACTCATCACGTCAAGGTGTTGATAGTGACATTGTCCAGACACTGCAGATAAGGCTCCCCTCAGTCTGTAGTTGATGCCCAATTACTGTTATAAGTCCTTGCCAACCATCTTCCAGAAAACACCAGCCACATGGATGTGACATTGCAAATTCAACCCCTGGGATCTCCACTGTGTCCCTGCTTGATGGAGGCATAGCACACTAGCCTTAAATGGTGCCTTCTAAGACAAACTTTACAGAGGCACAGTAGCCTACTGTACTGGGGAGGCAGATGCCAAGCACACTCTGGCTACGCTTGTATTCCCTAGGGCAAACAGCCTAGTATTGACCTCTACACCCATATGTTTAATTTTCAGATGCACAATATTTGTTGCTGATAAACTGTTTGCAGGTCTTTATTGCCATAGCTTTCCCTGTTTCTATGAACAACTTATGTATCTGTTGAAGATGTTTGAATATGAGAGGGATCCAATATTTAACTTATTTCTCTGTAGTCATTTAACTGTGTGCACTGGGCAGATTGCTGTATTGTGGTTGGTTCCTGGATTAACACATACAAATACCAGATATGTGTGGCCAACTGCTAAACTGAGACATGGCCTAAGTGTGTGAGCATGCCCAGTTCAGGCATTCCATGGCTAGTTGCCTGACATATGTCTCATTTATCAAAGTGTGTGAGCATGCCCAGTGTGTGCTTTCCATATGTTGAAATCTGCAGTCCACCACATTTGTGGTTGTGTGTGAACTTCAACAATATTTCACATTTATAGTTGTGTGTTGGGAGTCATGTTGTGTACATACTGCCCAACTGCTTTGTGTCTGAACCCGACAGGGATTATACTGTGCCTGCAGGGTTTCCATGGGATAGTTTGCATACAGTTGTCAACATCCTTTCATACTGACCATACACTGTAATATTGTATAGTGTACTGGTTCAGTACTTTCACTGTGGTGGACAGTATCCTGGGTTTCAGTCCTATCACTGCTTTAAATATTCATAGTGAGTGCACCAGACTGGTTAAGGGCCAGTTGTGCACATATGACCATGCTGCATTTTGTTCAGATATGGACTACTTAAACCAGGCTTGTCCAACATTGGTAGTGTATTCCACAACTTGGGTGGACATTGACAAACACTAGTGATGTGCCCTAGGCTATTTCTACTGCTAGTCAGAGAGTGTGTTTGTCCTTCAACACACATTGTAACTGGATTTTGACATGACATATTTCAAGGTTAGTATACTGTGCCTCTGTCTACCTGTGACATAACAGTGATACCCAGGGTAAACCTACCATCTCCCATCCACTCATCAAGATTCCTGTTGAGGAGAGTCAATGAGGGACTCTCTGGCTAACCTGTACTGGGAGTTTACTCAAGAGTGGAGGGAGCTTCTGGGTTATGGATCAATCACTACAGCATGTCCTATGTATGTCAGTGCTGGGGTCCAGGTCTCTCATGTGCATAGCTCACTGCCATTCAGATTGTACAAGGTGCAGCATGTTCATTGATTCCAGCTTGGACATGGCTTTATACATCAGGCACAGATTGCCTCTGGGCAGGCAGTATGGCACTATGTGGAGCTGCAGTTTGTTTAATCAGGCAACACATGGTATCTGTTCGAGCTCTTTGATCCTCCTGGTGAGGTACTTTTGGGGTCTTTCCAGTTGCTGGAGGTGTCTGCTGAGGTACATCCCACAGGGGCCATTGTACTCAATTGTGAGGCTGATGAAGGATGACTGAAGAGGCACGATGAGCTCCCCTGATCTAGATCTGACTACCTTCATGATTAGGTGGGTATATGGTATGTTTCTATAACCACTACAGCCACATGGTTGTCAAATGCAAGATATGTATCAAATTGTGTCCCAGGTCTCTTATAGGTTCATAGGTTCATAGGTTCATACTAGGCTATCTGCCCTAGGGCATTTATAAGCCTAGCCAGAATGTGTTTGGCTTTCGCCACCCATTTTAAATTTATTTTGCTATGCCCTTTTTTGAGGTTAGTATACTGTGCCTCTGTCTAACAGTGACACATAAGTGATACCCGGGGTAAACCTATGATCTCCCATCCACTCATCAAGATTCCTCTTGAAGAGATTCAATGAGGGACTCTGCCTAACCTGGACTGGGATTTTATTCCAGAGTGAAGGGAGCCTCTGGGTTATGAATCTGTCCCTCCAGCATGTCCTATTTATTTCAGTGCTGAAGTTCAAGTCTCTTGAGCACATAGCTCGATGGGATTTGGATTTTCTGAGATGCAGCATGTCCATTAATTCCGGGTTGGACATGGCTTTATACGTCAGGAACAGATCGCCTCTGAACGGGCGGTATGCCACTGAGTAGAGCTGGAGTTTCTTTAACCGGGCAGCATATGGCATCTGTTTGAGCCCTTTGATCCTCTTGGTGAGGTACTTTTGGGGTCTTTCCAGTTGCTGCAGGTGTCTGGTAAGGTACATCCCAAAAGGGGGCATTGTACTCAATTATGGGCCTGATAAGAGAAGAGTATAGGGGCACAATGACCTCTCTTGATGTAGATGTGAATCCTTTCATGATATGGTGGCCAATATAGGTGGTCTTCCTAGCCACATTGGCAATGTGAGTGTCGCATGTGGGGTTACTGTCCACTTGTGTCCCTAGGTCCCTGATTACTTCTTCCATATGTAATGGATTACAACCTATGTGGTGATTTGTGAGTACCTTGTTTGGTATTTAGGGAGACATTCATACTCTCCAGTGACTTCAGGAAGGCTGAGTGGTGTTCCTGGGTCTGAGAGGGTGGTCTGTAGCATGCTACAAACTGTACAGCAGTTTTGCCTACAGTTAGTTGCACATGGATGGTCTCTGATGCTTTGTGCATTGTCAGTAACTTGGACGTGTGGGTATCTTTGCTGAATATGGATACTCCCCCTCCTTTTGAGGTTTGGTCCAGGTTTTGTGGCCAAAAAGCATGATATGAGGTATAACCTGGTAGTGCTGGGGTGCTCTCAGGAGCCTTGATGCAGGTTTCCATCACTGCACAGACATCGATGTTCTCCATACTGGGGAGGGCCTCGAGAGCATGCATCTTGAGGTTTAGACTTCTGGCATTGAGCAGCATTACCCTTATGTTTTTTCCACTTATGTTTTCTAGGGAGGTGGGTTTGTCTTTTCAGCCTTGCCTACAAAAGGCACTATGGAGGTGGTAAGAGCCTTAGCCAATATCCAGACGCCCAGGGGTGACAGGTGCAAGCCATCCCTGGCAAAGCAGTGTGGTTTGTCAAGCATGACATCCCAAGCAGACACACATTGTATCCCCTTGGAATGACACCAGTAATTGAGCCAATTGTTAAAGCTGATCATTCTGTGTTTGTACTGTGGCATCATTCTTGGTGGGGCTAGGATGCTGCTCAGGGTCAGAGTCATACCGGCCTGGCCTACATAATCGGAGAGCTCCTCTATGTCTCTTTACATGTAGTCCAGGGAGGTATGTCTCAGGTCATTCACACCAGCATGGACAATGACTGAGTCATATTTGTACTTGCTTTGGAGTGACCTGCGTGCTTGTGTTATGTGGCGGATTGTAGCAGCCTACAGGCAGCTTACTGTACCCTTTTCCTTGTTCAGTCACGTGAGCAGGACATCAGTGTGTCTGACTATGGAGTCACCTATTGCAAGTGTATCAGGCATGTTGTTTGTCCTTATGGGCTGTGACTGTTTGGCACACCGACTTTGTGTACTATGTGTTGCATGTGCTATGTTTGGGGGTAGTGGTTGCTTGGGTGTCTGCTTTGGAGGCCTCTGTTGATTTGGTGGTTTTTAATTATAGCCTCCAGGAATGTTTTTGTGTTTATGTATTTGGTTTGCAGTTGTAATAGGTCTATGTGAGTGGGTTTGTGGTGTGTGTGGTTACCTTCTCCTCCTGACTAGTTTAGACAGTACTGAGTTGAGTGAGCTCAGCCTCCAGTTTGGAGACGTGCTTGCATCTCTCACATATATTTGTATTTCTTGGGGGGTGGAGGGGGTTGTCTGTGTACATGGGGCAGGTGTAACATTGCCCACGATTCACAGATTCAAGTTGTTGTAGCTGGCCTTAGTGGATTTTATGACTGGCCATATTTTATTGCCATAATACTGATCAGAGATTACTTCCATTTTGGGTTTGCTCTATCATGTGGTGGCTTCCTCATTCTCTTGCATGGTTTGGTAATGGCTGTGGTCCACCATGCCAGATGCCTGCGTGTATGGTATTGGGCCTTGGTTTTATTTGGGATTGCATAATCCATGCATTCCTGACTGTGTTCATAGAATGCATTTATAAAGGGTTCTGAGGTGTGGCCCATATTTTCCACAGGCACAGGGCCTTTAATGGATTCCACATCAGTTTGGAGGAGTGCAACATTTCCTTTACACATGTTTTTCACTGTGGTTTTCTGGCCAGGGACTGTGGTCAGGATGTGAATATCCAGTGTGATTACTCTATGGTCTGATCTTACCAGTGAGGGATACATTTCTCATCTGGCCATAGAGTACCCATGTTGCTGATTATGACATCCAGTATGCTTACCCCTCTTGTGGGAGTGGTACATTGTTCCTGAGCATTTTGGTTTATGGATTCTAGGAACCTTTGGCCTAGGGTGTTGGAGCTGGAATAATGCTCCCAGTCTATGTTTGAGTATTTTCAGTCACCCAATATAATGTTTGGAGAGCTTGATATTTCCATGTGTTCCAACGTAGGCCAAGTTCAGTTCCTGGCATTAGGAGGGTAGTCTGTAGCAGGCTACAAACTGGCAGGCAGTCTTAGCCACTCTTACTTGACCATGGATAGTCCATGCTGCTTCTTGTTGTGGTACCATCATGAGGGTGTGGTTATCCTTGACAATTATTGCTACTCACCCTCCTTTTGTAGTTTGTTCCATGTTTTGGGGCTGTAAAGTACGGTATGAGGTGTAACCTGGTAGTGTTAGGGTGCTCTTGTGAGCCTTAACACAGTTTTCTGTTACAGGACAGATATCAACATTCTCCATGCTGAGGGGAGTTTAGACTGCATGTATCTTGCAGTTTAGACATCTGGCATTGGGTAGCATTACATCTAGGTTCTTATCCCTTGTGATACCTATGGAGGTGGGTTTGTGTTTTGAGCCTTATGTATTCAAGGTACAGTGGGGGTGACAACAGCCTTTGCCAGCATCCTAAAGGCCAGGACTGATAGGTGCACACCATCCCTAGCAGATGGAGCATCGTGTCTTGCTCAGCATGTCATCCCAGGCTGGCACGCATTGGATCCCCTTTGACTAACAGCAATACTTAAGCCAATTATTGTAATTGATCATCTCATCTTCATATTGTGGCATCATGCTTGGTGAGGGTAGGATGTTAGTCAGGGTCATCAAGTTTGCATATACTACATGGTGTTACATTGCTTAACACATGGCAATCATGCCTCAGGTGGTGCTGCAGGGCTGTCTATGTTGGATGCACATACTACACTCCCTGTACATGTTTGATAGCAGGTTGTGTCAACTTAGGCATCCCTTTTACTATATGTGTGAGTCAGAGAGAGAGAGGTATCATTTCCTGGGTTCTTACTGAGCCAGTGTATAGGTTCATAGGTTCATAGGTTCATACTAGGCTATCTGCCCTGGGGCAATTATAAGCCTAGCCCAATTTTGTTTGGCTTATGCCACCCCTTGATTTGAGTATACTGTGCTCTTTTTACGGTTTAGTTTACTGTGCCTCTGTCTAATAGTGCCACAGAAGTAATCCCTGGAACAAACCTACGATCCCCCATCCGCTCATCAAGATTCTTCTTGAAGAGATTCAATGAGATTGAATTGGAATTCTATTCCAGAGCGAAGGGAGCCTCTGGGTTATGAATCTGTCCCTCCAGCAAGTCCTATTTATTTCTGTGCTGAGGTTCAAGTCCCTCGAGCATGTGGCTCTAAGGGATTTAGATTTGTATTAGATGCCTTCCCTATTAGGGATTTTGCTCTATCATGTAGTATCTTCCTCCTTCTGTTGTACAGTCTATTTATGGCTGGGGTTCACCAGACTGGACGCCTGCCTTTGGATGATTGGGTCTTGGTTTTGTTTGGGATAGCTTGATCCATGCATTCCTGGAGATGTCCGTAGAATGCATTTATATAGGATTCAGCAGTTTGGGCCGTAGTTTCCACAGGCCCTGGGGCCTTGAAAGATTTCACTTAGGTTTTGAGAAGTGAGAAGTTCGCTTTTGAGAAGTTTTTCACTGTGGTTTTCTGGGCTGGGGGTGGGGTCGGGATGTGGATATCCAGTGAAATGAATTTATGGTCTGATCTTACCAATGAAGGATATACTTCTGGTATGGAGCATAGAGTCCCCATGTTGGTAATGATCAGGTCTAGTATGTTATCCCTTCTTGTGGGAGTGGTGACTAGTTGTTCCATGTTATTTGCTGTGTGGGGGGTAGCCACATTTTGTTTTCTTTTCCTGTCCCTTCCCTGCCCTGGTCAATTGTGATTTTAATTACTGCCAGCTCAATTTCTTAATGGCTGGCTGGTTAAATTCAACGGGAGATTATGGAGATAAAGAGAATTTCTATACCTTTACTTGCAAAAAAAAAAAAAAAAAAATACAGTAAAACAGAAAAAAATTAGCTTATTTCCTGCCTCCTGCCTTCCTGTATTTGTATATTTGTAGGCCCCCAAGCCCTTCCCCCCTTCTGTGTTTGAGGAGGAAGCCTTTTTTTTTTTTTTTTTTATAACTAGCCAGTTTTCTAGTTTCAGCTCTCAAATCTGTTTCTTTGATTCTGCACTGTTGTGGCAGAACAGGTAGCTTACATCCTTCTAGGTTGGGAACTGAGCATTTGAGTTTATAATTTCCAGGAACCTTTGGGCTAAGGTGCTGGGGCTTGAGTAGTGCTCCCAGTCTATGTTTGGGTAGTTGAAGTCACCCAATATAATGGTGTTCGGAGAGATCTTCATGTTCTCCAATGTTTTCAGGAAAGCCGAGTGGGATTCCTGACTTTGAGAGGGTGGTCTGTAGGATGCTATAAACTGAAAAGCAGTTTTGCCCACTGTTAGTTGCACAAGGATGGTCTCCGATACTTCATGCAATGCCACTAACCTGGAGGTGTGGATATCCTTGATAAATATGGAACCCCCCCCCTCCTTTTGTGGTTCGGTCTGGGTTTTGGAGCCGAAAAGCATGATATGAGGTATAACCTGGTAGTGCTGGGGTGCTCTCTGGAGCCTTGAACCAGGTTTCTGTCACTGCACAGATATCGATGCTCTCCATATTGAGGAGAGCTTCGAGTGCGTGCATCTTGAGGTTAAGACTTCTGGCATTTAGCAGCATTACCCTTAGTTTCTTGTACCTTGTGCTGTCTATGGAGGTGGGTTTGACTTTTGAGCCTTGCCTAAAAAAGGCACTATGGGGGTGGCCAGAGCCTTTGCCAGTATCTGAAAGCCCAGTGGTGACAGGTGCAAGCCGGCCCTAGTGAAGAAACGTGGCTTGTCGAGCATGTCATCCCAGGCTGATAGACACTGGATCCCCTTTGAATGACACCAAAATTTTAGCTGGTTGTTAAAATTGATCATTTTGTCTTTGTACTGTGGCATCATTCTAGGTTAGGGTAAGATGCTGCTCAAGGTCAGGGTCATACCGGCCTGGGCTACATGATCAGAGAGCTCCTCTATGTCTCTTTTCATGTAGTCCAGGGAGGTACGTCTCAGGTCATTCACACCAGCATGTACAATGACTGAGTCATATTTGTAGTTGCTTTGGAGTGACCTGAGTGCTTGTGTTATGTGGCGGATCCTAGCGCCTGACAGGCAACTCACTGTGACCTTCTCCTTGTTCAGCCTGGTGAGTGGGACGTCAGTGTGTCTGACAATAGAGTCACCTATTACAAGAGTATCAGGTGCGTTATTCAGCCTTAAGGGCTGTGGCTGCTTGGCACACTGACTTTGTGGGCTATGTGTTGTGCGTGTTTTGTTTTGGGATGGCGTTTGCTTGGATGTCTGCTTTGGAGGTCTCTGTTGCTTAGGTAGATTTTTATTTAGAGCCTCTGAGTATGTTTTAGGGTATTTATGTGTTTGGTTTGCTGATGTGGTGGGACTATGTGATACTGGAATTGTGTTGTGTGAGGTTACCTTCTCCTCCTGACTGGTTATACCAGTTTTGAGATGAGAGAGCTCAGCCTCCAGTTTGGCTATATGGTTGCATCTCTCACATATATTTGAACCTGTTTGGAGGAGGAGAGGGTTGTTCGTGTACATGAGACAGTTGTAACATTGCCTTAAAATTCCCAGATTCACCAGCTGGGCTGGAGAGGAAACCATTGACTGACCTTTGGACATGCTAGAGTAATATAGGGAACTGAATTAAGATGGTCCAATAGGGGACAAGATAATCGTAGCGAGTATAAGAGTAAGTAGTGCTTATGGTTTAATAGTGCTAACTTGTAAGATTACTTATTTGGACCAGTGCCGCTTTGCCAAGGCCAAGGCATACTGGGCATGCCTCCTTCTGCCTACTGGGGCAGGCTCAGGTTGTTCCTCCTCCGAGTCACGCTCTGCCTGTGATTGGCTTGGCAATGGTGGGGGGCTGTTTGCCCAGCCCTATGCTGGTCCTGCTGCAGCTGTTTTCACAGAATCATATTATGTAGCATAGCACATACCATGACAATTTGGGTACATGTAGTTGGTGAGTACTGCAAGGCTCCACCAGATATGTCCAGGCACCGGAACCGTGACTTGAGCAGCCCAAACACACACTCGATTACATTTCGTGTTTGTGCGTGTGCCTCATTATGGCGTTCTTGTTCAGGTGTGTGTGCATTTCTGATGGGTGTCATCAGCCACCGCTCCAGTGCATAGCCAGCATCCCCCACTAAGTGACCATGTGGGATGTCCCCATTGGCAAATGTCTGGTACAGCTGCGTCAAATGCCAGATATGGGAATCATGGTAGCTTCCAGGGCAGCCAGCACACACATTCATTATTATGCCCTGGGCATCACACACAACCTGGCAGTTGATGGAGGGGAAGCCCTTGCGGTTAATGTAGGCCCTACCCCGCTCATCAGCTGGTGCTTTGATGCGCATATGCGTGCAGTCTATTGTACCCACTACCTCAGGGTATTCCGCTATTTGCTGGAAGAGATGCATATTGCTGGCCAATACCTCATGGGAATTGGGGAAATATACATGCTCACCGACATGTGCTGACATGGCATCCAGGAACTGGTGCAGTACCCTGGATGCTGATGCCTGTGATATCCCCATCATATCACCAGTTGGTCTCTGGAAGGTACCTGTTGCTAGTATTCTTAGGCCAACACATACCTTGGTTTCCACTGGGATGGGTTCCCCTCTGTTGGTTCTGTGTGTGAGGCATGGCCTGCACAGCTCAACAATTTGCTGCAGGAGGTCTCTGTCCACTCTATAGCGCTCCACTATCTCCAGCTCATGTAACCCCTGGTAGGTGACCCTGGGCCTGTACACTCTTCTCCGCCTCCTCACTGTGGGTTGTCTGGCAGCATTTGCATAGTCACCACCCTCAGCAAGTTGCATATGTCTCCTTATAACAGCTATGGCAGCCCCTAGCATTTTTGGTCTGAGTGAAGCTTTTTCAGTTTTCACTTCTAATAGCTTACTCCTCTGTTGCAGTGTCTCTTGAGAGAAACATTCTGCACTGTTGTTTGCAGAGTTTTAAGTGCTGGGCTGGGCTACTGTTCTGCCTGTGTAATTGCCTGCTTCTGATTGTTTTCACCTGCTAGCTCTGCCAGTAATTTCTGCTAGCTTCCTACTAATTCCCATGCTTCCTTTTTCCCTTCTGTTTCCTAAGTTTGAAGGTTGCGGACAGCAGTGTTGATGTAGTTGGGGGCATGCATCCATATACTTTTTTTTTAGATCCTAATAAGTTTGAAGGCTGCAGACAGCAGTATTGATGCAGATGGGGGCAGGCATCCATATACTTTTTTGTTTTAGATCCTAATAAGTTTGAAGGCTGCAGATAGCAGTGTTGATGTAATTCAGGGCATGCATCCATATACTTTTTTTTAGATCCCAATACGTTTGACGGCTATTGATAGCAGTGTTGATGTGGTTGAAGGCATCCATATACTATTTTTTTTAGTTCCTAATAATGTTCAAGGCTGTCAATAGCAGTGTTTATGTAGATGGGGGAATGCATGCATATACTTTTTTTTTAGATCCTAATAAGTTTGAAGGCTGTGGATAACAGTGTTGATGTAGCTGATGGCATGAATCCATATACTTTTTTTTTTTTTAGATCCTAATAAGTTTGAATGCTACAGATAGCAGTGTTGATGCAGGTAATACATGTATCTGTTTACTTCTTTTTAGATCCTAATAAGTTTGAAGGCTGCAGATAGCAGTGTCGATGTAGTTGGGGGCATGGAACATGTACTTCCTTTTTAGATCCGAATAACTTTGAAGGCTGCGGACAGCAGCATTGATTTTGATGTAGTTGATGGCATGCATCCATATACTTTTTTTTTAGATCCTAATAAGTTTGAAGGCTACAGATAGCAGTGTTGATGTAGGTGATACATGCATCCATATACTTTTTGTTTTAGATCCTAATAAATTTGAATGCTACAGATAGCAGTGTTGATGTAGGTGATACATGCATCCATATACTTCTTTTTAGATCGTAATAAGTTTGAAGGCTGTGGATAGCAGTCTTAATGTAGTTGATAGCATGCATTCATATACTTTTTTTTAGATCCTAATGTTTGAAGGCTGCTTATAGCAGTGTTGATGCAGTTTATGGCATGTATCCATATACTTTTTTTTTTTAGATCCAAAAAACTTTGATGTCTACAGATAACAGTGTTGATGTAGTTGATGGCATGTATCCATATACTTTTTTTTAGACCTGAATAAGTTTGATGGCTACAGATAACAGTGTTGATGTAGTTGATGGCATGTATCCATATACTTTTTTTTAGACCCGAATAAGTTTGATGGCTACAGATAACAGTGTTGATGTAGTTGAGGGCATGCATCCATGTACCTTATTTTTAGACCCTAATAAGTTTGATGGCTGCTGATAACAGTGTTAATGTAGTTTACAGACATGCATCCATGTACTTTTTTTTAGATCCTAATCAGTATGAAGGCTGCTGATAGCAGTGTTGATGTAGTTGGGGGCATACATCCATTTATTTTTTTTTAGATCCTAATAAGTTTGAAGGTTGCTGATAGCAGTGTTGATGTAGTTGGGGGCATGCATCCATATACTTTTTTTTAGATCTCAATAAATTTGAAGGCTGCTGATTGTAGCATTGATGTAGTTTATGGCATGCATCCATATACTTTTTTTTAGATCCCAATAAGTTTGAAGACTGCTGATTGTAGCATTGATGCAGTTTGTGGCATGCATCCATATACTTTTTTTAGATCCTAAGAAGTTTGAAGGCTACAGATAGCAGTGTTGATTTAGTTGGGGGCATTCATCCATATACTTTGTTTTAAATCCTACTAAATTTGAAGACTGCTGATAGCAGTGTTGATGTAGCTGGGGTCATGCAGCCATATACTTTTTTAAAAATCCTTATAACTTTGAAGGCTGTGGATAGCAGTGTTGATGTATGTGATACATGCATGCATATACCTATTTTTCAGATCCTAATATGTTTGAAGGCTATGGATAGCAGTGTTGATGTAGTTGGGTGCATGCATCCATATACTTTTTAAAATCCTTATAAGTTTGAAGACTGCGGATATCAGTGTTGTTGTATTTGGGTTCATGCATCCTTATACTGTTTTTTAGATCTCAATAAATTTGAAGGCTGCTGATTGTAGCATTGATGTAGTTTATGGCATGCATCCATATACTTTTTTTTAGATCCCAATAAGTTTGAAGACTGCTGATTGTAGCATTGATGCAGTTTATGGCATGCATCCATATACTTTTTTTAGATCCTAAGAAGTTTGAAGGCTACAGATAGCAGTGTTGATTTAGTTGGGGGCATTCATCCATATACTTTGTTTTAAATCCTACTAAATTTGAAGACTGCTGATAGCAGTGTTGATGTAGCTGGGGTCATGCAGCCATATACTTTTTTAAAAATCCTTATAACTTTGAAGGCTGTGGATAACAGTGTTGATGTATGTGATACATGCATGCATATACCTATTTTTCAGATCCTAATATGTTTGAAGGCTGTGGATAGCAGTGTTGATGTAGTTCGGGGCATACATCCATATACTTTCTATTAGATCCTAATAAGTTTGAAGGCTGCTGATAGCAGTGCTGATGTAGGTGATACATGTATCCAGATAATTTTTTTTTAGATCATAATAAGTTTGAAGGCTGTTGATAGCAGTGTTGATGTAGTTGGGGGCATGCATCTATATACATTTTTTTATATCCTAATAAGTGTGAAAGCTGCAGATAGCAGTGTTGATGTAGGTGATACATGCATCCATATACTTTTTTTAGATCCCAGTAACTTTGAAGGCTGCGGATAGCAGTGTTGATGTAGTTGGGGCATGCATCTATATACTTTTTTTTAGATCCTAAAACATTTGAAGGGTGCAGATAGCAGTATAGATATAGTTGGGGTCATGCATCCATATACTTTTTTCAGACCCTAATAACGTTGAAGGCTACAGATGGCAGTGTTCATGTAGTGGATGGCATGCAGGCATATACTTTTTTTTTAGATCCTAATAAGTTTGTAGGCTGCAGATAGCAGTGCTGGTGTAGGTGATACATGCATCCATATACTTTTTTTTAGATCCTAATAAGTTTGAAGGTTGAGGATAAAAGTGTTGATATAGTTGGGGACATGCATCCATATACTTTTTTTTAGATCCTAATAAGTTTGAAGGCTGCAGATAGCAGTGTTGATATAGTTGGGGGCATGCATTAATATACTTTTTTTCAGATCCTAATAACTTTGAAGGCTGCATATGGCAGTGTTGATGTAGTTGAAGGCATGCATCCATATACTTTCTATTAGATCCTAATAACTTTGAATGCTGCGGATGGCAATGTTGCTGTAGTTGGGGGCATGCATCCATATACTTTTTTTAGATCCTAAATCATTTGAAGGCGGCACATAACAGTTTTGATGTAGATGATGACATGCAGGCATATACTTTTTTTTTAGATCCTAATAGGTCTGAAGGCTGCTGATAGCAGTGTTGATGTAGTTGATGACATGAAGGCATACAGTTTTTTTTAGATACTAATAAGTTTGAAGGCTGCGGATAGCAGTGTTGATGTAGTTGGGGGCATGCATCCATATACTTTTTTTTTGGTCCTAAAACATTTGAAGGCTGCAGATAGCAGTGTTGATGTAATTGGGGACATGCATCCATATATATATTTTTAGATCTAATAAGTTTGCAGGCTACAGATACTTGTGCTGATTTAGGAGATACATGCATTCATATACTTTTTTTTAGATCCTAATAAGTTTGAAGGCTGCAGGTAGCAGTGTTGATGTAGGTGATACATGCATCCATATACTTTTTTTTATATTCTAAAACATTTGAAGGCTGCAGATAGCAGTGTTGATGTAGTTGGGGGCATGCATCCATATACTTTTTCTACATCCTAATAAGTTTGAAGGCTGCTGATAGCAGTGTTGATGTAGTTGTGGCATGCATTCATATACTTTTTTTAGATCCTAATAAGTTTGAATGCTGCTGATAGCAGTGTTGTTGTAGTTGATGGCATGTATCCATATACTTTTTTTAGATCCTAATAAGTTTGAAGGCTGCCGATAGCAATGTTGATGTAGTTGGGGGCATGCATCTATACATATATATATATATATATATATATATATATATATATATATATATATATATATATATATATATATATATATATTATATCCTAATAAGTTTGAAGGCTATAGGTACCAGTTTTTTTTTTCAAAACAGGTTTATTGTTTTAACATATAAGAGAAATATCATAACAATTTTATACAAGTAATTAAAAATAGGTATTATTATAATATTCAACAAAACAACTAAAGTATTTACAAAGACATCCACTACAATCAGATCAATTAATTAAACTAAAATACCATGCTATTGAAATTAAAAATTTTTTTAACAAATTTTGTAAATTATCCCATACAATAAAATAAGATGTTTTTCTATTTGTTCTAGTCCTAATTGTGTTTATTTCCACATGGCACACTATATTCATAACATTTTAAAATTCATTGAACGAAGGAGGTGTATCTGAAATCCAATTTCTAGTTATTATTTTCCTAGCCACTGCTAGAATAGACCATAACAAGGGAAGCTTAACCTTTTTAACACTTTGAGGTACAGGTGTGTTGAATAATATAAGAGATTTAGAAATAATGAAATTATCTGTAAAAAGAGCCTGCAAAAATTCATTAATTGACTTCCAGTATTCTTTCAATTTTATACAGTCATAAAACAGCATTAATTTCTACATTACATCTCTTACATAGATTATCTTTATTATTTATTTTATTCATCATCAAAGGTGTATAAAAAGATCTATGTAAAAATTTCCATGTATAAAGTCTCCAGACAATGGAAGACGTAGTTCTATAAGCAGATTCCAATATATATTGTTTATCTTGTTGTTTTGGTGGGTCCCCATTAATAGAAGTGAAATAATTCCAGTATGAATCTACACTGTAAAAAGTTTCTTGTCTGATAACTTTATGTATGTATGAAAGTTTACCTTTATCAGAAACTTTATGTTGTAAATTTAATATCAAGTAATCAATCAGTGTTGGAATAGATTCTTTAACAGTTATAGACATTAAATCTATTTTATTAATGAGATGTTGTCTAAAGGTCTGAACCTCTAACCAGCAAGTTTCTCTTAGATCAAATTCTTGTTTTAAGAAATCTAGATTTTTAACTTTATTATCAGATATCAACTGATACCAGTACTTTAGATCATTATCTATAGCTAAATGAGTTCCTTCAGAAGTAGATGACAAAAGCATACCCTGAGTATACATTATAGGAAATACAATAAAATTCCATTCCCTATACTTAGGGTGCATGAATATAAAGTTACGATAACTAATAATAATATTTAATGGGTAACAAACCATATGTTTAGGTGTAATAGGTGAAGTACAAAATTCCTTTAGTAACCATAACATGGAGTTATTTACAATCATATTTTTATGTGTTAAGGAGATTTTCATGAAGTGTATACTAATTAGCTCCCAATAATCTTTCCATTTTGTGACATATGACTGATCTATTAATAAAGTAATAACTTTTACAATAGAAGAGATAGTATATAAATTAAAGTCTGGAAAAGAAATACCCCTTGAGACCAGCTATTAGTATGTTTCTTTAATGCAATCCTAGGTCTATTAGGTGCCCATAAGAAATTTAACATTAGTGTGTTCAGTTTCTTGATAATTATTTTTGTAGGTGGAAGTATTATTGATTGTATTAAGTATAAAATCTTGGGGAATATTATCATTTTAATAATTGTAAGTCTCTCCTCCATAGTAAAAAACATATTATTCCAGGTATTAAAAAGATTTTGTATATTAAGAAAACAGGTATTATAATTATTATATATAATAGATTTAATATCTTTAGATAGTATTATACCTAAATAAGTTATCTGACCTGAACTGGGTACATATTTAGTAAAATCACTAATGAGAATATTTTTCGTGTATATATAGGTAGTATTTTAGTTTTTCTTCATTGAATATTAAACCAGAAATACTTTTAAAATTCATCATGTTGTCAAATAGAGACTGTATAGAAGAATTAGATCCTGCTGATGTAATTAGAACATCATCTGCAAAAAGTTGAATTTTGGATGTTGTATTTTCATCTATTTCAAAACCCTCTATGTCAGTAATGTTTCTGATCAAATTAGCCCAAGGCTCCATTACTAAAGTGAATAATAGTGGAGAAAGTGGACATCCTTGTTTTGTACCTTTAAGAATGGGTATTTTTTGTGAAACATATGTTCCTACCTTAATATAAGCCAACATTCCTTTGTATAAATGTTCAATTAGATTTACAAATGCATCCGAGAAGTTTGTGCACTTCATTAAGGTAAAAAGATAGTCCCAACTTACTGAATCAAATGCTGAACTTATATCAAGACTAATAAGTGTTAAATCTTTCTTTTTCCTATTTGCAAAATCTATTAATGTTAAAGTTCTTCTTATATTATCAAAAGTATTTCTATTTACAATGAAGCCTGTCTGATCTATATCTATAATGCCGGGAATGATTGTCTTCAATCTATCAGCAAAGATATTCATAAACATTTTATAATCAACATTAAGTAATGAGATGGGCGATATGAAGAACATCTAGTTGGATCTTTATTAGGTTTTAAAATTGGTGAAATAAATGTATATTGCCAAGATGGGGGTTATTAACTCAGTTTGGGCCAAAATAAAAAC
>NC_056737.1:114807153-114857153 GCF_019279795.1 Protopterus annectens | reverse complement strand
TGTTATTGCCTAGATCTATTTTCCAGGTCATCCAGCTTTGTTTGTAAATGTGTATTTTGTTTCAGCAGAAACTCAATGTTGATTTCCTCTTCTTGTATTCTATTTTCCATGTCATTCACAGCTTCTTCTATGCCTGTCATCTGGATCTTCTGTTGTTGCAGGTCCATATGTAACAAGTCTATTTGTTTTGTAGTTTTTCTATGAAAGTGTCTATTTTAGTATCCATTTTATCCATCTTAGCAGTAAGTTGCTGGACTATAATTATCAGAGACTGAAGTTCTTTCTTGATGCTGGAGTCTTGAGAATTTGTCTTACTGGAACTCATTTCAGACTGATAAACTGACAGGAAAATTTCCAAAGTAATTTCTGACAGGAATATTATTAAGATTTCCTTTCTTTTTTAGATATAGTTCAAGAACTATATAAAACAAACATATTTAGAAAGAAAATTACTTCAAAAATTATTTTTTTAAGTAATTAATTCCTGTCAATGTAATGAAATTGGTGGAGCTGAAGAAATCTGCTGCTATCCTGTGTTCATCCTTGGCCACGCCCCCCTATAGGTACCAGTTTTGATGTAGGTGATATATGCATCCGTATACTATTTTTTATATGCTAATAAGTTTGAAGGCTGCAGATAGCAGTGTTGATGTAGTTGGAGGCATGCATGCATATACTTTTTTTAGATCCTAAAACATTTGTAGGCTGCAGATAGCAGTATTGATATAGTTGGGGGCATGCGTCCATATACTTTTTTTCAGATCCTTATAACTTTGAAGGCTGCAGATGGCAGTGTTGATGTAGTTTGGGGCATGCAGGCATATGCTTTTTTAGATCCTAATAAGTTTGAAGGCTTCGGATAGCAGTGTTGATGTAGTTGGGGGCATGCATCCATATACTTTTTTTGATCCTAATAAGTTTGAAGGCTACAGATAGCAATGTTGATGTAGGTGATACATGCATCCATATACTTGTTTTAGATCCTAATAACTTTGAAGACTGCGGATAGCACTGTTGATGTAGTTGGGGCATGCATCCATATACTTTTTTTTAGATCCTAAAACATTTGAAGGCTGCAGATAGCAGTGTAGATATAGTTGGGGGCATGCATCTATATACTTTTTTAGATCCTAATAACTTTGAAGGCTGCAGATGGCAGTGTTCATGTAGTGGATGGCATGCAGGCATATACTTTTTTTTAGATACTAATAAGTTTGAAGGCTGCTGATAGCATTGTTGATGTGCTTGGGGGCATGCATTCATATACTTTTTTTTTAGATCCTAATAAGTTTGAAGGCTGCGGATAGCTGTGTTGATGTAGTTGGGGGTATGCCTATACTTTTTTTTTAGATCCTAATAAGTTTGTAGGCTGCAGATATCAGTGCTGATGTAGGTGATACATGCATCCATATACTTTTTTTAGATCCCAGTAACTTTGAAGGCTGCGGATAGCAGTGTTGATGTAGTTGGGGCATGCATCTATATACTTTTTTTTAGATCCTAAAACATTTGAAGGGTGCAGATAGCAGTGTAGATATAGTTGGGGTCATGCATCCATATACATTTTTCAGACCCTAATAACGTTGAAGGCTGCAGATGGCAGTGTTCATGTAGTGGATGGCATGCAGGCATATACTTTTTTTTTAGATCCTAATAAGTTTGTAGGCTGCAGATAGCAGTGCTGGTGTAGGTGATACATGCATCCATGTACTTTTTTTTTAGATCCTAATAAGTTTGAAGGTTGAGGATAAAAGTGTTGATATAGTTGGGGACATGCATCCATATACTTTTTTTTAGATCCTAATAAGTTTGAAGGCTGCAGATAGCAGTGTTGATATAGTTGGGGGCATGCATCCATATACTTTTTTTCAGATCCTAATAACTTTGAAGGCTGCATATGGCAGTGTTGATGTAGTTGAAGGCATGCATCCATATACTTTCTATTAGATCCTAATAACTTTGAATGCTGTGGATGGCAATGTTGCTGTAGTTGGGGGCATGCATCCATATACTTTTTTAAGATCCTAAATCATTTGAAGGCGGCACATAGCAGTTTTGATGTAGATGATGACATGCAGGCATATACTTTTTTTTTAGATCCTAATAGGTCTGAAGGCTGCTGATAGCAGTGTTGATGTAGTTGATGACATGAAGGCATATACTTTTTTTTAGATACTAATAAGTTTGTAGGCTGCAGATATCAGTGCTGATGTAGGTGATACATGCATCCATATACTTTTTTTAGATCCCAGTAACTTTGAAGGCTGCGGATAGCAGTGTTGATGTAGTTGGGGCATGCATCTATATACTTTTTTTTAGATCCTAAAACATTTGAAGGGTGCAGATAGCAGTGTAGATATAGTTGGGGTCATGCATCCATATACATTTTTCAGACCCTAATAATGTTGAAGGCTGCAGATGGCAGTGTTCATGTAGTGGATGGCATGTAGGCATATACTTTTTTTTTAGATCCTAATAAGTTTGTAAGCTGCAGATAGCAGTGCTGGTGTAGGTGATACATGCATCCATATACTTTTTTTTTAGATCCTAATAAGTTTGAAGGTTGAGGATAAAAGTGTTGATATAGTTGGGGACATGCATCCATATACTTTTTTTTAGATCCTAATAAGTTTGAAGGCTGCAGATAGCAGTGTTGATATAATTGGGGGCATGCATCCATATACTTTTTTCAGATCCTAATAACTTTGAAGGCTGCATATGGCAGTGTTGATGTAGTTGAAGGCATGCATCCATATACTTTCTATTAGATCCTAATAACTTTGAATGCTGCGGATGGCAATGCTGCTGTAGTTGGGGGCATGCATCCATATACTTTTTTTAGATCCTAAATCATTTGAAGGCGGCACATAACAGTTTTGATGTAGATGATGACATGCAGGCATATACTTTTTTTTTAGATCCTAATAGGTCTGAAGGCTGCTGATAGCAGTGTTGATGTAGTTGATGACATGAAGGCATACACTTTTTTTTAGATACTAATAAGTTTGAAGGCTGCGGATAGCAGTGTTGATGTAGTTGGGGGCATGCATCAATATACTTTTTTTTTGGTCCTAAAACATTTGAAGGCTGCAGATAGCAGTGTTGATGTAATTGGGGACATGCATCCATATATATTTTTTTAGATCTAATAAGTTTGCAGGCTACAGATACTAGTGCTGATTTAGGAGATACATGCATTCATATACTTTTTTTTAGATCCTAATAAGTTTGAAGGCTGCAGGTAGCAGTGTTGATGTAGGTGATACATGCATCCATATACTTTTTTTTATATTCTAAAACATTTGAAGGCTGCAGATAGCAGTGTTGATGTAGTTGGGGGCATGCATCCATATACTTTTTCTACATCCTAATAAGTTTGAAGGCTGCTGATAGCAGTGTTGATGTAGTTGTGGCATGCATTCATATACTTTTTTTTTAGATCCTAATAAGTTTGAAGGCTGCGGACAGCAGTGTTGATGTAGTTGGGGGAATGTATCCATATAATTTTTTTAGATGCTAATAAGTTTGAAGGCTGTTGATAGCAGTGTAGATGTAGTTGGGGGCATGCATCTATATATATATATATATATATATATATATATATATATCTATATATATATATATATTTTTTATATCCTAATAAGTTTGAAGGCTACAGCTACCAGTTTTGATGTAGGTGATACATGCATCCATATACTATTTTTTATATGCTAATAAGTTTGAAGGCTGCAGATAGCAGTGTTGATGTAGTTGGATGCATGCATGCATATACTTTTTTTAGATCCTAAAACATTTGTAGGCTGCAGATAGCAGTGTTGATATAGTTGGGGGCATGCATCCATATGCTTTTTTTCAGTTCCTAATAACTTTGAAGGCTGCAGATGGCAGTGTTGATGTAGTTCGGGGCATGCAGGCATATACTTTTTTAGATCCTAATAAGTTTGAAGGCTGCGGATAGCAGTGTTGATGTAGTTGGGGCATGCATCCATATACTTTTTTTAGATCCTAATAAGTTTGAAGGCTACAGATAGCAGTGTTGATGTAGGTGATACATGCATCCATATACTTTTTTTTAGATCCTAATAACTTTGAAGGCTGCAGATAAGAGTGTTGATGTAGTTGGGGTATGCATCCATATAATTTTTTTTAGATCCTAAAACATTTGAAGGCTGCAGATAGCAGTGTAGATGTAGTTGGGGCATGCATCTATATACTTTTTTCAGACCCTAATAACTTTGAAGGCTGCAGATGGCAGTGTTCATGTAGTGGATGGCATGCAGGCATATACTTTTTTTTTAGATCCTAATAAGTTTGAAGGCTGCTGATAGCAGTGTTGATGTAGTTGTGGCATGCATTCATATACTTTTTTTTTTTAGATCCTAATAAGTTTGAAGGCTGCGGACAGCAGTGTTGATGTAGTTGCGGGCATGTATCCATATACTTTTTTTAGATCCTAATAAGTTTGTAGGCTGCAGATATCAGTGCTGATGTAGGTGATACATGCATCCATATACTTTTTTTTTAGACCCTAATAAGTTTGAAGGCTACGGATAACAGTGTTGATCTAGCTGGGGACATGCATCCATATACTTTTTTTTAGATCCTAATAAGTTTGAAGGCTGCAGATAGCAGTGTTGATATAGTTGGGGACATGCATCCATATACTTTTTTAGATCCTCAAACATCTGAAGGCTGCAGATAGCAGTGTTGATGTAGTTGGGGGCATGCATCCATATACTTTTTTTTAGATCCTAATAAGTTTGAAGGCTGCAGATAGCAGTGTTGATGTAGTTGGGGCATGCATTCATATACTTTTTTAGATCCTAGTAAGTTTGAAGGCTGCAAATAGCAGTGTTGATGTTGTTGAAGGCATGCATCTATATACTTTTTTTAGATCCTAATAAGTTTGAAGGCTGCTGATAGCAGTGATGATGTAGTTGGTGGCATGCATGCATATACATTTTTTTTAGCTGTTAATATGTTTGAAGGCTGCTGATAGCAGTGTTGATGTAGGTGATACATGCATCCATATACTATTTTTTATATGCTAATAAGTTTGAAGGCTGCGGATAGCCATGTTGATGTAGGTGATACATGCATCCATATACTTTTTTTTAGATCCTAATAAGTTTGAAGGCTGCTGATAGCAGTGTTGATGTAGTTGATGGCATGAATCCATATGTTTTTTAGATCCTAATAAGTTTAAAGGCTGCGGATAACAGTGTAGATGTAGTTGGGGCATGCATCCATATACTTTTTTTAGATCCTAATAAGTTTGAAGGCTGCGGATAGCAGTGTTGATGTAGTTGGGGGCATGCATCCATATACTTTTTTAGATCCTAATAAGTTTGAAGGCTGCAGATAGCAGTGTTGATGTAGTTGGGGGCATGCATCCATATACTTTTTTTAGATCATAATAAGTTTGAAGGATGCAGATAGCAGTGTTCTTGTAGTTAGGGACATGCATCCATATACTTTTTTTAAAAATCCTTATAAGTTTAAAGGCTGCGAATAGCAGTGTTGATGTAAGTGATACATGCATGCATATACTTTTTTTTAGATCCTAATAAGTTTGAAGGCTGCTGATAGCAGTGTTGATGTAGTTGATGGCATGCATCCATATACTTTCTATTAGATCCTAATAAGTTTGAAGGCTGCTGATAGCAGTGTTGATGTAGTTGTGGCATGCATTCATATACTTTTTTTAGATCCTAATAAGTTTGAAGGCTGCAGATAGCAGTGTTGATGTAGTTGGGGGCATGCATCCATATAACTTTTTTTTTATCCTAATAAGTTTGATGGCTGCCGATAGCAGTGTTGCTATAGTTGGGGGCATGCATCCATATACTTTTTTTAGATCCTAATAAGTTTGAAGGCTGCGGATAGCAGTTTTGATGTAGTTGGGGGCATGCATCCATATACTTTTTTTAGATCCTAATAAGTTTGAAGGCTACAGATAGCAGTGTTGATGTAGGTGATACATGCATCCATATACTTTTTTTTAGATCCTAATAACTTTGAAGGCTGCGGATAACAGTGTTGATGTAGTTGGGGCATGCATCCATATACTATTTTTTAGATCCTAATAAGTTTGAAGGCTGCAGATAGCAGTGTTGATGTAGTTGGGGGCATGCATCCATATACTTTTTTAGATCCTAATAAGTTTGAAGGCTGCAGATAGCAGTGTTGATGTAGTTGATGGCATGTATCCATATACTTTTTTAGATCCTAATAAGTTTGAAGGCTGCTGATAGCAGTGTTGATGTAGTTGGGGGCATGCATCCATATACTTTTTTTAGATCCTAATAAGTTTGAAGGCTGCAGATAGCAGTGTTGATGTAGTTGGGGGCATGCATCCATATACTTTTTTTTAGATCCTAATAAGTTTGAAGGCTGCAGATGGCAGTGTTGATGTAGGTGATACATGCATTCATATACTTTTTTTAGACCCTAATAAGTTTGAAGGCTGCTGATAGCAGTGTTGATGTAGTTGGGGCATGCATCCATATACTTTTTTTAGATCCTAATAAGTTTGAAGGCTGCAGATAGCAGTGTTGATGTAGTTGGGGGCATGCATCCATATACTTTTTTTAGATCCTAATAAGTTTGAAGGCTGCAGATAGCAGTGTTGATGTAGGTGATACATGCATCCATATACTTTTTTTTTAGATCCTAATAAGTTTGAAGGCTGTGGATAGCAGTGTTGATGTAGTTGGGGCATGTATCCATATACTTTTTTTAGATCCTAATAAGTTTGAAGGCTGCTGATAGCAGTGTTGATGTAGTTGGGGGCATGCATCCATATACTTTTTTTTAGATCCTAATAAGTTTGAAGGCTGCTGATAGCAGTGTTGATGTAGTTGTGGCATGCATTCATATACTTTTTTTTTAGATCCTAATAAGTTTGAAGGCTGCAGATAGCAGTGTTAATGTAATTGAAGGCATGCAACCATATACTTTTTTAAGAGCCTAATAAGCTTAAAGGCTGCAGATACCAGTTTTGATGTAGATCATACATGCATCCATATACTATTTTTTTATATGGTAATAAGTTTGAAGGATGCGGATAGCAGTTTTGATGTAGTTGGGGACATGCATCCATATACATTTTTTAGATCCTAATAAGTTTGAAGGCTACAGATAGCAGTGTTGATGTAGGTGGGGTATGCATCCATATACTTTTTTTAGATCCTAATAACTTTGAAGGCTGCGGATAGCAGTGTTGATGTAGTTGGGGCATGCATCTATATACTTTTTTCAGACCCTAATAACTTTGAAGGCTGCAGATGGCAGTGTTCATGTAGTGGATGGCATGCAGGCATATACTTTTTTTTTTAGATCCTAATAAGTTTGTAGGCTGCAGATAGCAGTGCTGATGTAGGTGATACATGCATCCATATACTTTTTTTTAGATCCTAATAAGTTTGAAGGCTGAGGATAAAAGTGTTTATATAGTTGGGGACATGCATCCATATACTTTTTTTTAGATCATAATAAGTTTGAAGGCTGCAGATAGCAGTGTTGATATAGTTGGGGGCATGCATCCATATACTTTTTTTCAGATCCTAATAACTTTGAAGGCTGCATATGGCAGTGTTGATGTAGTTGAAGGCATGCATCCATATACTTTCTATTAGATCCTAATAACTTTGAATGCTGCGGATGGCAATGTTGCTGTAGTTGGGGGCATGCATCCATATACTTTTTTTTAGTTCCTAAATCATTTGAAGGCGGCACATAGCAGTTTTGATGTAGATGATGACATGCAGGCATATACTTTTTTTTTAGATCCTAATAGGTTTGAAGGCTGCTGATAGCAGTGTTGATGTAGTTGATGACATGAAGGCATATACTTTTTTTTAGATACTAATAAGTTTGAAGGCTGCGGATAGCAGTGTTGATGTAGTTGGGGGCATCCATCCATATACTTTTTTTCTGGTCCTAAAACATTTGAAGGCTGCAGATAGCAGTGTTGATGTAATTGGGGACATGCATCCATATATATATTTTTTAGATCCTAATAAGTTTGCAGGCTACAGATACTAGTGCTGATTTAGGAGATACATGCATTCATATACTTTTTTTTAGATCCTAATAAGTTTGAAGGCTGCAGGTAGCAGTGTTGATGTAGGTGATACATGCATCCATATACTTTTTTTTATATTCTAAAACATTTGAAGGCTGCAGATAGCAGTGTTGATGTAGTTGGGGGCATGCATCCATATACTTTTTCTACATCCTAATAAGTTTGAAGGCTGCTGATAGCAGTGTTGATGTAGTTGTGGCATGCATTCATATACTTTTTTTTTTAGATCCTAATAAGTTTGAAGGCTGCGGACAGCAGTGTTGATGTAGTTGCGGGCATGCATCCATATACTTTTTTTTTTTATCCCAATAAGTTTGAAGGCTGCTGATAGCAGTGCTGATGTAGTTCGGGCATACATCCATATACTTTCTATTAGATCCTAATAAGTTTAAAGGCTATGGATAGCAGTGCTGATGTAGGTGATACATGCATACATATACTTTTTTTGGATCCTAATAAGTGTGAAAGCTGCAGATAGCAGTGTTGATGTAGTTGGGGGAATGCATCCATATAATTTTTTTAGATGCTAATAAGTTTGAAGGCTGTTGATAGCAGTGTAGATGTAGTTGGGAGAATGCATCCATATACTTTTTTTTTAGATCCTAATAACTTTGAAGGCTGCGGATAACAGTGTTGATGTAGTTGGGGCATGCATCCATATACTATTTTTTAGATCCTAATAAGTTTGAAGGATGCGGATAGCAGTTTTGATGTAGTTGGGGACATGCATCCATATACATTTTTTAGATCCTAATAAGTTTGAAGGCTACAGATAGCAGTGTTGATGTAGGTGATACATGCATCCATATACTTTTTTTAGATCCTAATAACTTTGAAGGCTGCGGATAGCAGTGTTGATGTAGTTGGGGCATGCATCCATATACTTTTTTTTAGATTTTAAAATATTTGAAGGCTGCAGATAGCAGTGTTGATGTAGTTGGGGGCATGCATCCATATACTTTTTTTAGATCCTAATAAGTTTGAAGGCTGCAGATAGCAGTGTTGATGTAGTTGATGGCATACAGACATATACTTTTTTTTAGATACTAATAAGTTTGAAGGCTGCTGATAGCAGTGTTGATGTAGTTGGGGGCATGCATCCATATACTTTTTTAGATCCTAATAAGTTTGAAGGCTGCAGATAGCAGTGTTGATGTAGTTGGGGGCATGCATCCATATACTTTTTTTTAGATCCTAATAAGTTTGAAGGCTGCGGATAGCAGTGTGGATGTAGGTGATACATGAGACATATACTTTTCTTTTAGATCTTAATAAGTTTGAAGGCTGCGTTTCGCAGTTTTGATGTAGTTGGGGGCATGCATCCATATAGTTTTTTAGATCCTAATAACTTTGAAGGCTGCAGATAGCAGTGTTGATGTAGCTGGGGACATGAATCCATATACTTTTTTAGATCCTAATAAGTCTGAAGGCTGCTGATAGCAGTGTTGATGTAGTTGTTGGCATGCATCCATATACTTTTTTTAGATCCTAATAAGTTTGAAGGCTGCGGACAGCAGTGTTGATGTAGTTGCGGGCATGTATCCATATACTTTTTTTTTTATCCCAATAAGTTTGAAGGCTGCTGATAGCAGTGTTGATGTAGTTGATGGCATGCATCCATATACTTTCTATTAGATCCTAATAAGTTTGAAGGCTGCTGATAGCAGTGTTGATGTAGTTGGGGGCATGCATCCATATACTTTTTTTAGATCCTAATAAGTTTGAAGGCTGCAGATAGCAGTGTTGATGTAGGTGATACATGCATCCATATACTTTTTTTTAGATCCTAATAAGTTTGAAGGCTGCAGATAGCAGTGTTGATGTAGGTGATACATGCATCCATATACTTTTTTTAGATCCTAATAAGTTTGAAGGCTGCTGATAGCAGTGTTGATGTAGTTGATGGCATGTATCCATATACTTTTTTTAGATCCTAATAAGTTTGAAGGCTGCAGATAGCAGTGTTGATGTAGTTGGGGGCATGCATCCATATACTTTTTTTAGATCCTAATAACTTTGAAGGCTGCGGAAGGCAGTGTTGATGTAGTTGGGGCATGCATCCATATACTTTTTTTAGATCCTAAAAAGTTTGAAGGCTGCAGATAGCAGTGTTGATGTAGTTGGGGGCATGCATTCCTATACTTTTTTTTAGATCCTAATAAGTTTGAAGGCTGCAGATAGCAGTGTTGATGTAGCTGGGGACATGAATCCATATACTTTTTTAGATCCTAATAAGTCTGAAGGCTGCTGATAGCATTGATGATATAGTTGGGGGCATGCATCCATATACTTTTTTAGATCCTAATAAGTTTGAAGGCTGCGGATAGCAGTGTTGATGTAGTTGATGGCATGCATCCATATACTTTTTTTTAGATCCTAATAAGTTTGAAGGCTGCAGATAGCAGTGTTGATGTAGTTGGGGGCATGCATCCATATACTTTTTTTAGATCCTAATAAGTTTGAAGGCTGCGGATAGCAGTGTTGATGTAGTTGGGGCATGCATCCATATACTTTTTTTAGATCCTAATAAGTTTGAAGGCTGCGGATAGCAGTGTTGATGTAGTTGGGGGCATGCATCCATATACTTTTTTAGATCCTAATAAGTTTGAAGGCTGCTGATAGCAGTGTTGATGTAGTTGTTGGCATGCATCCATATACTTTTTTTAGATCCTAATAAGTTTGAAGGCTGCAGATAGCAGTGTTGATGTAGGTGATACATGCATCCATATACTTTTTTTAGATCCTAATAAGTTTGAAGACTGCGGATAGCAGTGTTGATGTAGTGCATCCATATACCCTTTTTTAGATCCTAACAAGTTTGAAGGCTGCTGATAGTGGTCTTGATGTAGTTGGGGTATGCATCCATATAATTTTTTTTAGATCCTAAAAAGTTTGAAGGCTGCGGATAGCAGTGTTGATGTAGTGCATGCATATACATTTTTTTTAGCTGTTAATATGTTTGAAGGCTGCTGATAGCAGTGTTGATGTAGTTGGGGGCATGCATCCATATACTTTTTTAGATCCTAATAAGTTTGAAGGCTGCTGATAGCAGTGTTGATGTAGTTGGGTGCATGCTTCCATATACTTTTTTTAGATCCTAATAAGTTTGAAGGCTGCAGATAGCAGTGTTGATGTAGGTGATACATGCATCCATATACTTTTTTTTTAGATCCTAATAAGTTTGAAGGCTGCGGATAGCAGTGTTGATGTAGTTGGGGTATGCATCCATATAATTTTTTTTAGATCCTAAAACATTTGAAGGCTGCAGATAGCAGTGTTGATGTAGTTGTGGCATGCATTCATATACTCTTTTCAGACCCTAATAACTTTGAAGGCTGCAGATGGCAGTGTTCATGTAGTGGATGGCATGCAGGCATATACTTTTTTTTAGATCGTAATAAGTTTGAAGGCTGCAGATAGCAGTGTTGATGTAGGTGATACATGCATCCATATACTTTTTTTAGATCCTAATAAGTTTGAAGGCTGTGGATCGCAGTTTTGATGTAGTTGGGGACATGCATCCATATACTTTTTTTAGATCCTAATAAGTTTGAAGGCTGCAGATAGCAGTGTTGATGTAGTTGGGGGCATGCATCCATATACTTTTTTTTAGATCCTAATAAGTTTGAAGGCTGCAGATAGCAGTGTTGATGTAATTGAAGGCATGCATCCATATACTTTTTTTAGATCCTAATAAGTTTAAAGGCTGCGGATAACAGTGTAGATGTAGTTGGGGCATGCATCCATATACTTTTTTATAGATCCTAATAAGTTTGAAGACTGCAGATAGCAGTGTTGATGTAGGTGATACATGCATCCATATACTTTTTTTTACATCCTAATAAGTCTGAAGGCTGCTGATAGCAGTGTTGATGTAGTTGATGACATGCATCCATATACTTTTTTTAGATCCTAATAAGTTTGAAGGCTACAGATAGCAGTGTTGATGTAGGTGATACATGCATCCATATACTTTTTTTAGATCCTAATAACTTTGAAGGCTGCGGATAGCAGTGTTGATGTAGTTGGGGCATGCATCTATATACTTTTTTTAGATCCTAAAACATTTGAAGGGTGCAGATAGCAGTGTAGATATAGTTGGGGTCATGCATCCATATACTTTTTTCAGACCCTAATAACGTTGAAGGCTGCAGATGGCAGTGTTCATGTAGTGGATGGCTTGCAGGCATATACTTTTTTTAGATCCTAATAAGTTTGTAGGCTGCAGATAGCAGTGCTGATGTAGGTGATACATGCATCCATATACTTTTTTTTTAGATCCTAATAAGTTTGAAAGTTGAGGATAAAAGTGTTGATATAGTTGGGGACATGCATCCATATACTTTTTTTTAGATCCTAATAAGTTTGAAGGCTGCAGATAGCAGTGTTGATATAATTGGGGGCATGCATCCATATAGTTTTTTTCAGATCCTAATAACTTTGAAGGCTGCATATGGCAGTGTTGATGTAGCTGAAGGCATGCATCCATATCTTTCTATTAGATCCTAATAACTTTGAATGCTGCGGATGGCAATGTTGCTGTAGTTGGGGGCATGCATCCATATACTTTTTTTAGATCCTAAATCATTTGAAGGCGGCACATAGCAGTTTTGATGTAGATGATGACATGCAGGCATATACTTTTTTTTAGATCCTAATAGGTTTGAAGGCTGCTGATAGCAGTGTTGATGTAGTTGATGACATGAAGGCATATACTTTTTTTTAGATACTAATAAGTTTGAAGGCTGCGGATAGCAGTGTTGATGTAGTTGGGGGCATGCATCCATATACTTTTTTTTTGGTCCTAAAACATTTGAAGGCTGCAGATAGCAGTGTTGATGTAATTGGGGACATGCATCCATATATATTTTTTTAGATCTAATAAGTTTGCAGGCTACAGATACTAGTGCTGATTTAGGAGATACATGCATTCATATACTTTTTTTTAGATCCTAATAAGTTTGAAGGCTGCAGGTAGCAGTGTTGATGTAGGTGATACATGCATCCATATACTTTTTTTTATATTCTAAAACATTTGAAGGCTGCAGATAGCAGTGTTGATGTAGTTGGGGCATGCATCCATATACTTTTTCTGCATCCTAATAAGTTTGAAGGCTGCTGATAGCAGTGTTGATGTAGTTGTGGCATGCATTCATATACTTTTTTTTTTAGATCCCAATAAGTTTGAAGGCTGCTGATAGCAGTGTTGATGTAGGCGATACATGTATCCATATAATTATTTTTTAGATCATAATAAATTTGAAGGCTGTTGATAGCAGTGTTGATGTAGTTGGGGGCATGCATCTATATATATATATATATATATATATATATATATATATATATATATATATATATATATATTTTAGATGCTAATAAGTTTGAAGGCTACAGATACCAGTTTTGATGTAGGTGATACATGCATCCATATACTATTTTTTATATGCTAATAAGTTTGAAGGCTGCAGATAGCAGTGTTGATGTAGTTGGATGCATGCATGCATATACTTTTTTTAGATCCTAAAACATTTGTAGGCTGCAGATAGCAGTGTTGATATAGTTGGGGGCATGCATCCATATACTTTTTTTCAGATCCTTATAACTTTAAAGGCTGCAGATGGCAGTGTTGATGTAGTTCGGGGCATGCAGGCATATACTTTTTTAGATCCTAATAAGTTTGAAGGCTGCGGATAGCAGTGTTGATGTAGTTGGGGCATGCATCCATATACTTTTTTTAGATCCTAAAAAGTTTGAAGGCTACAGATAGCAGTGTTGATGTAGGTGATACATGCACCCATATACTTGTTTTAGATCCTAATAACTTTGAAGGCTGCGGACAGCAGTGTTGATGTAGTTGGGGCATGCATCCATATATTTTTTTTTAGATCCTAAAACATTTGAAGGCTGCAGATAGCAGTGTAGATATAGTTGGGGTCATGCATCCATATACTTTTTTTCAGATTCTAATAACTTTGAAGGCTGCAGATGGCAGTGTTCATGTAGTGGTGGCATGCAGGCATATACTTTTTTTTTAGATCCTAATAAGTTTGAAGGCTGCTGATAGCAGTGTTGATGTAGTTGTGGCATGCATTCATATACTTTTTTTTTAGATCCTAATAAGTTTGAAGGCTGCGGACAGCAGTGTTGATGTAGTTGCAGGCATGCATATACTTTTTTTTTTAGACCCTAATAAGTTTGTAGGCTGCAGATATCAGTGCTGATGTAGGTGATACATGCATCCATATACTTTTTTTTTTAGACCCTAATAAGTTTGTAGGCTGCAGATATCAGTGCTGATGTAGTTGGGGACATGCATCCATATACTTTTTTTTAGATCCTAATAAGTTTGAAGGCTGCAGATAGCAGTGTTGATATAGTTGGGGACATGCATCCATATACTTTTTTAGATCCTCAAACATCTGAAGGCTGCAGATAGCAGTGTTGATGTAGTTGGGGGCATGCATCCATATACTTTTTTTTAGATCCTAAAACATCTGAAGGCTGCAGATAGCAGTGTTTATATAGTTGGGGGCATACATCCATATACTTTTTTTCAAATCCTAATAACTTTGAGGGCTGCATATGGCAGTGTTGATGTAGTTGAAGGCATGCTTCCATATACTTTCTATTAGATCCTAATAACTTTGAAGGCTGTGAATAGCAGTGTTGCTGTAGTTGGTGGCATGCATCCATATACTTTTTTTAGATCTTAAATCATTTGAAGGCTGCAAATGGCAGTGTTGGTGTAGTTGATGGCATGCAGGCATATACTTTTTTTAGATCCTAATAAGTTTGAAGGCTGCGGATAGCAGTGTTGATGTAGGTGATACATGCATCCATATACTTTTTCTACATCCTAATAAGTTTGAAGGCTGCTGATAGCAGTGTTGATGTAGTTGATGACATGCATCCATATACTTTTTTTTAGATACTAATAAGTTTGAAGGCTGCGGATAGCAGTGTTGATGTAGTTGGGGGCATGCATCCATATACTTTTTTTTAGATCCTAAAACATTTGAAGGCTGCAGATAGCAGTGTTGATGTAGTTGGGGGCATGCATCCATATACTTTTTTCAGTCCTAATAAGTTTGAAGGCTGCATATAGCAGTGTTGATATAATTGTGGGTATGCATCCATATATTTTTTAGAACCCTAATAAGTTTGAAGGCTGTGGATCGCAGTTTTGATGTAGTTGGGGACATGCATCCATATACTATTTTTTAGATCCTAATAAGTTTGAAGGCTGCTGATGGCAGTGTTGATGTAGTTGGGGGCATGCATCCATATACTTTTTTTAGATCCTAATAACTTTGAAGGCTACGGATAACAGTGTTGATGTAGTTGGGGCATGCATCCATATACTTTTTTTTAGATTTTAAAATATTTGAAGGCTGCAGATAGCAGTGTTGATGTAGTTGGGGGCATGCTTCCATATACTTTTTTTAGATCCCAATAAGTTTGAAAGCTGCAGATAGCAGTGTTGATGTAGTTGGGGGCATGCATCCATATACTTTTTTTAGATCCTAAAACATTTGAAGGCTGCAGACAGCAGTGTTGCAATAGTTGGGGACATGCATCCATATACTTTTTATTTTACATCCTAATAAGTTTGAAGGCTGCGGATAGCAGTGTTGATGTAGTTGATGACATCCATCCATATACGTTTTTTAGATCCTAATAAGTTTGAAGGCTACAGATAGCAGTGTTGATGTAGGTGATACATGCATCCATATACTTTTTTTAGATCCTAATAACTTTGAAGGCTGCGGATAGCAGTGTTGATGTAGTTGGGGCATGCATCCATATACTTTTTTTTAGATCCTAAAACATTTGAAGGCTGCAGATAGCAGTGTAGATATAGTTGGGGGCATGCATCTATATACTTTTTTAGATCCTAATAACTTTGAAGGCTGCAGATGGCAGTGTTCATGTAGTGGATGGCATGCAGGCATATACTTTTTTTTAGATACTAATAAGTTTGAAGGCTGAGGATAGCTGTGTTGATGTAGTTGGGGGCATGCAGCCATATGCTTTTTTAGATCCTAATAAGTTTGAAGGCTGCGGATAGCAGTGTTGATGTAGTTGGGGGCATGCATCCATATACTTTTTCTACATCCTAATAAGTTTGAAGGCTACAGATAGCAGTGTTGATGTAGGTGATACATGCATCCATATACTTTTTTTAGATCCTAATAACTTTGAAGGCTGCGGATAGCAGTGTTGATGTAGTTGGGGCATGCATCTATATACTTTTTTTAGATCCTAAAACATTTGAAGGCTGCAGACAGCAGTGTTGCAATAGTTGGGGACATGCATCCATATACTTTTTTCAGACCCTAATAACTTTGAAGGCTGCAGATGGCAGTGTTCATGTAGTGGATGGCATGCAGGCATATACTTTTTTTTTAGATCCTAATAAGTTTGTAGGCTGCAGATAGCAGTGCTGATGTAGGTGATACATGCATCCATATACTTTTTTTTAGATCCTAATAAGTTTGAAGGTTGAGGATAAAAGTGTTGATATAGTTGGGGACATGCATCCATATACTTTTTTTTAGATCCTAATAAGTTTGAAGGCTGCAGATAGCAGTGTTGATATAGTTGGGGGCATGCATCCATATACTTTTTTTCAGATCCTAATAACTTTGAAGGCTGCATATGGCAGTGTTGATGTAGTTGAAGGCATGCATCCATATACTTTCTATTAGATCCTAATAACTTTGAAGGCTGTGGATAGCAGTGTTGCTGTAGTTGGAGGCATGCATCCATATACTTTTTTTTAGATCCTAAAACATTTGAAGGCTGCAGATAGCAGTGTCGATGTAGTTGATGACATGCAGGCATATACTTTTTTTAAATCCTAATAAGTTTGAAGGCTGCTGATAGCAGTGTTGATATAGTTGTTGGCATGCATCCATATACTTTTTTTTAGATACTAATAAGTTTGTAGGCTGCAGATATCAGTGCTGATGTAGGTGATACATGCATCCATATACTTTTTTTAGATCCCAGTAACTTTGAAGGCTGCGGATAGCAGTGTTGATGTAGTTGGGGCATGCATCTATATACTTTTTTTTAGATCCTAAAACATTTGAAGGGTGCAGATAGCAGTGTAGATATAGTTGGGGTCATGCATCCATATACATTTTTCAGACCCTAATAATGTTGAAGGCTGCAGATGGCAGTGTTCATGTAGTGGATGGCATGCAGGCATATACTTTTTTTTTTAGATCCTAATAAGTTTGTAGGCTGCAGATAGCAGTGCTGGTGTAGGTGATACATGCATCCATATACTTTTTTTTTAGATCCTAATAAGTTTGAAGGTTGAGGATAAAAGTGTTGATATAGTTGGGGACATGCATCCATATACTTTTTTTTAGATCATAATAAGTTTGAAGGCTGCAGATAGCAGTGTTGATATAGTTGGGGGCATGCATCCATATACTTTTTTTCAGATCCTAATAACTTTGAAGGCTGCATATGGCAGTGTTGATGTAGTTGAAGGCATGCATCCATATACTTTCTATTAGATCCTAATAACTTTGAATGCTGCGGATGGCAATGTTGCTGTAGTTGGGGGCATGCATCCATATACTTTTTTTTAGTTCCTAAATCATTTGAAGGCGGCACATAGCAGTTTTGATGTAGATGATGACATGCAGGCATATACTTTTTTTTTTAGATCCTAATAGGTCTGAAGGCTGCTGATAGCAGTGTTGATGTAGTTGATGACATGAAGGCATATACTTTTTTTTAGATACTAATAAGTTTGAAGGCTGCGGATAGCAGTGTTGATGTAATTGGGGACATGCATCCATATACTTTTTTTTAGGTCCTAAAACATTTGAAGGCTGCAGATAGCAGTGTTGATGTAATTGGGGACATGCATCCATATATATATTTTTAGATCTAATAAGTTTGCAGGCTACAGATACTAGTGCTGATTTAGGAGATACATGCATTCATATACTTTTTTTTAGATCCTAATAAGTTTGAAGGCTGCAGGTAGCAGTGTTGATGTAGGTGATACATGCATCCATATACTTTTTTTTATATTCTAAAACATTTGAAGGCTGCAGATAGCAGTGTTGATGTAGTTGGGGGCATGCATCCATATACTTTTTCTACATCCTAATAAGTTTGAAGGCTGCTGATAGCAGTGTTGATGTAGTTGTGGCATGCATTCATATACTTTTTTTAGATCCTAATAAGTTTGAATGCTGCTGATAGCAGTGTTGTTGTAGTTGATGGCATGTATCCATATACTTTTTTTAGATCCTAATAAGTTTGAAGGCTGCTGATAGCAGTGTTGATATAGTTGGGGGCATGCATCTATATATATATATATATATATATATATATATATATATATATATATATATATATATATATATTTTATATCCTAATAAGTTTGAAGGCTATAGGTACCAGTTTTGATGTAGGTGATACATGCATCCATATACTATTTTTTATATGCTAATAAGTTTGAAGGCTGCAGATAGCAGTGTTGATGTAGTTGGAGGCATGCATGCATATACTTTTTTTAGATCCTAAAACATTTGTAGGCTGCAGATAGCAGTATTGATATAGTTGGGGGCATGCATCCATATACTTTTTTTCAGATCCTTATAACTTTGAAGGCTGCAGATGGCAGTGTTGATGTAGTTCGGGGCATGCAGGCATATGCTTTTTTAGATCCTAATAAGTTTGAAGGCTGCGGATAGCAGTGTTGATGTAGTTGGGGGCATGCATCCATATACTTTTTTTAGATCCTAATAAGTTTGAAGGCTACAGATAGCAGTGTTGATGTAGGTGATACATGCATCCATATACTTGTTTTAGATCCTAATAACTTTGAAGGCTGCGGATAGCACTGTTGATGTAGTTGGGGCATGCATCCATATACTTTTTTTTAGATCCTAAAACATTTGAAGGCTGCAGATAGCAGTGTAGATATAGTTGGGGGCATGCATCTATATACTTTTTTAGATCCTAATAACTTTGAAGGCTGCAGATGGCAGTGTTCATGTAGTGGATGGCATGCAGGCATATACTTTTTTTTAGATACTAATAAGTTTGAAGGCTGCTGATAGCATTGTTGATGTGGTTGGGGGCATGCATTCATATACTTTTTTTTTAGATCCTAATACGTTTGAAGGCTGCGGATAGCTGTGTTGATGTAGTTGGGGGTATGCCTATACTTTTTTTTTTAGATCCTAATAAGTTTGTAGGCTGCAGATATCAGTGCTGATGTAGGTGATACATGCATCCATATACTTTTTTTTTAGACCCTAATAAGTTTGAAGGCTGCGGATAACAGTGTTGATCTAGCTGGGGACATGCATCCATATACTTTTTTTAGATCCTAATAAGTTTGAAGGCTGCAGATAGCAGTGCTGATATAGTTGGGGACATGCATCCATATACTTTTTTAGATCCTCAAACATCTGAAGGCTGCAGATAGCAGTGTTGATGTATTTGGGGGCATGCATCCATATACTTTTTTTTAGATCCTAAAACATCTGAAGGCTGCAGATAGCAGTGTTGATATAGTTGGGGGCATGCATCCATATACTTTTTTTCAGATCCTAATAACTTTGAAGGCTGCATATGGTAGTGTTGATGTAGTTGAAGGCATGCTTCCATATACTTTCTATTAGATCCTAATAACTTTTAAGGCTGCGAATAGCAGTGTTGCTGTAGTTGGTGGCATGCATCCATATACTATTTTTAGATCTTAAATCATTTGAAGGCGGCAGATAGCAGTGTTGATGTAGATGATGACATGCAGACATATACTTTTTTTTTTTAGAATCTAATAAGTTTGAAGGCTGCGGATAGCAGTGTTGATGTAGGTGATACATGCATCCATATACATTTTTACATCCTAATAAGTTTGAAGGCTGCTGATAGCAGTGTTTATGTAGTTGATGGCATGTATCCATATACTTTCTATGGGATCCTAATAAGTTTGAAGGCTGCGGATCGCAGTGTTGATGTAGTTGGGGGCATGTATCCATATACTTTTTTTTTTTTGGTCCTAAAACATTTGAATGCTGCGGATCGCAATGTTGATGTAGTTGGGGGCATGCATCCATATAGTTTTTTTCAGTCCTAAAACATTTGAAGTCTGCATATAGCAGTGTTGATATAATTGTGGGTATGCATCCATATATTTTTTTTAAACCCTAATAAGTTTGAAGGCTGCAGATAGCATTGTTTATATAGTTGGGGACATGCATCCATATACTTTTTTTTTAGATCCTAAAACATCTGAAGGCTGCAGATAGCAGTGTTGATATAGTTGGGGGCATGCTTCCATATATATTTTTTTTCAGATCCTAATAACTTGGAAGGCTGCATATGGCAGTGTTGATGTAGTTGAAGGCATGCATCCATATACTTTCTATTAGATCCTAATAACTTTGAAGGCTGCAGATAGCAGTGTTGCTATAGTTGGAGGCATGCATCCATATACTTATTTTTAGATCCTAATAAGTTTGAAGGCTGCAGATAGCAGTGATGATGTAGTTGAAGGCAGGGATTTATATACTATTTTTTTAGATACTAATAAGTTTGAAGGCTGCTAATAGCTGTGTTGATATAGTTGGGGGCATGCATTCGTATACTTTTTTTAGATCCTAATAAGTTTGAAGGCTGCGGATAGCAGTGTTGATGTAGTTGATGACATCCATCCATATACGTTTTTTTAGTTCCTAATAAGTTTGAAGGCTGCGGATAGCAGTGTTGATGTAGTTGATGACATCCATCCATATACGTTTTTTTAGATCCTAATAAGTTTGAAGGCTGTGCATAGCTGTGTTGATGTAGTTGGGGGCATGCATTCATATACTTTTTTTTTAGATCCTAATAAGCTTGAAGGCTACAGATAGCAGTGTTTATGTAGGTGATACATGCATCCATATACTTTTTTTTAGATCCTAATAAGTTTGAAGGATGCGGATTGCATTGTTGATGTAGTTGGGAGCATGCATCCATATGATTTTTTTTTATGCTTATAAGTTTAAAGGCTACAGATACCAGTGCTGATGTAGGTAATACATGCATCCATATACTATTTTTTTAGATCCTAATAAGTTTGAAAGCTGCAGATAGCAGTGTTGATGTAGTTGGGGGCATGCATCCATATACTTTTTTTAGATCCTAATAAGTTTGAAGGCTGCGAACAGCAGTGTTGATGTAGTTGGGGGCATGTATACATATACTTTTTTAGATCCCAATAAGTTTGAAGGCTGCTGATAGCAGTGTTGATGTAGTTGGGGGAATGTATCCATATAATTTTTTTTAGATGCTAATAAGTTTGAAGGCTACAGATACCAGTTTTGATGTAGGTGATAAATGCATCCATATACTATTTTTTTATATGCTAATAAGTTTGAAGGCTGCGGATAACAGTGTTGATGTACATGGGGCATGCATCCATATACTTTTTTTCAGATCCTAATAACTTTGAAGGCTGCAAATGGCAGTGTTGGTGTAGTTGATGACATGAAGGCATATACTTTTTTTTAGATACTAATAAGTTTGAAGGCTGCTGATAGCAGTGTTGATGTAGTTCGGGACATGCATCCATATACTTTTTTTTAGATACTAATAATTTTGAAGGCTGCTGATAACAGTGTTGATGTAGTTGATGGCATGTATCCTTATACTTTCTATGAGATCCTAATAAGTTTGAAGGCTGTGGATCGCAGTGTTGATGTAGTTGGGGGCATTCAACCATATACTTTTTTTATATCCTAATAACTTTGAAGGCTGCAGGCATATACTTTTTTTTAGATACTAATAAGTTTGAAGGCTGCTGATAGCATTGTTGATGTGGTTGGGGGCATGCATTCATATACTTTTTTTTTAGATCCTAATAAGTTTGTAGGCTGCAGATATCAGTGCTGATGTAGGTGATACATGCATCCATATACTTTTTTTAGATCCCAGTAACTTTGAAGGCTGCGGATAGCAGTTTTGATGTAGTTGGGGCTTGCATCCATATACTTTTTTTTAGATCCTAAAACATTTGAAGGCTGCAGATAGCAGTGTTGATGTAGTTGGGGGAATGCATCCATATAATTTTTTTAGATGCTAATAAGTTTGAAGGCTACAGATACCAGTTTTGATGTAGATCATACATGCATCCATATACTATTTTTTTATATGGTAATAAGTTTGAAGGCTGCGGATAGCAGTGCTGATGAAGCTGGGGGCATGCATCCATATACTTTTTTTAGATCCTAATAAGTTTGAAGGCTACAGATAGCAGTGTTGATGTAGGTGATACATGCATCCATATACTTTTTTTAGATCCTAATAACTTTGAAGGCTACAGATAGCATTGTTGATGTAGGTGATACATGCATCCATATACTTTTTTTAGATCCTAATAAGTTTGAAGGCTACAGATAGCAGTGTTGATGTAGGTGATACATGCATCCATATACTTTTTTTCAGATCCTTATAACTTTGAAGGCTGCAGATAGCAGTGTAGATATAGCTGGGGTCATGCATCCATATACTATTTCAGATTCTAATAACTTTGAAGGCTGCAGATGGCAGTGTTCATGTAGTGGATGGCATGCATCCATATACTTTTTTTAGATCCTAATAAGTTTGTAGGCTGCAGATTGCAGTGTTGATGTAGGTGATACATGCATACATATACTTTTTTAGATCCTAATAACTTTGAAGGCTACAGATAGCATTGTTGATGTAGGTGATACATGCATCCATATACTTTTTTTAGATCCTAATAAGTTTGAAGGCTGCAGATAGCAGTGTTGATGTAGGTGATACATGCATGCATATACTTTTTTTTAGATACTAATAAGTTTGAAAGCTGCAGATAGCAGTGTTGATGTAGTTGGGGGAATGTATCCATATACTATTTCAGATTCTAATAACTTTGAAGGCTGCAGATGGCAGTGTTCATGTAGTGGATGGCATGCAGCCATATACTTTTTTTTAGATCCTAATAAGTTTGTAGGCTGCAGATTGCAGTGCTGATGTAGGTGATACATGCATCCATATACTTTTTTTTAGATCCTAATAAGTCTGAAAGCTGCAGATAGCAGTGTTGATGTAGTTGGGGGCATGCGTTCATATACTTTTTTTCAGATCCTAATAACTTTGAAGGCTGCAGATTGCACTTTTGGTGTAGTTGAAGGCATGCAGGCATATACTTTTTTTAGATCCTAATAACTTTGAAGGCTGCGGATAACAGTGTTGATGTAGTTGGGGCATGCATTCATATACTTTTCTTTAGATCCTAATAAGTTTGAAGGCTGCAGATAGCAGTGTTGATGTAGTTGGGGGCATGCATCCATATACTTTTTTTAGATCCTAAAACATTTGAAGGCTGCAGATAGCAGTGTTGATGTAGTTTGGGGCATGTATCCATATACTTTTTTTCAGATCCTAATAACTTTGAAGGCTGCAGATGGCAGTGTTGGTGTAGTTGAAGGCATGCAGACATATACTTTTTTTAGATCCTAATAACTTTGAAGGCTGCGGATAACAGTGTTGATGTAGTTGGGGCATGCATTCATATACTTTTCTTTAGATCCTAATAAGTTTGAAGGCTGCAGATAGCAGTGTTGATGTAGTTGATGGCATGCAGGCATATACTTTTTTTTTAGATCATAATAAGTTTGAAGGCTGAGAAAGCAGTGTTGATGTAGTTATTGGCATCCATCAATATACTTTTTTTTAGATCCCAGTAAGTTTGAAGGCTGCAGATAGCAGTGCTGATGTAGGTGATACATGCATCCATATAATTTTTTTTTAGATCGTAATAAGTTTAAAGGCTGCTGATAGCAGTGTTGATGTAGTCGGGGGCATGCATCCATATACTTTTTTTAGATCCTAATAAGTTTGAAGACTGCAGATCATAGTGCTGATGTAGGTGATACATACATCCATATACTTTTTTTTTACATTCTAATAAGTTTGAAGGCTGTTGATAGCAGTGTTGATGTAGTTCAGGGCATGCATCCATATACTTTTTTTTAGATGCTAATACGTTTGAATGCTGCGGATAGCAGTGTTGATATAGGTGATACATGCATCCGTGTACTTTTCTTTAGATCATAATAATTTTGAAGGCTGCGGATAGCAGTGTTGATGTAGTTGGGGGCATACATCCATATACTTTTTTTGGAGCCTAACAAGTTTGTAGGCCGTGGATAGCAGTGTTAATGTAGGTGATACCTGCATCCATATACTTTTTTTAGATCCTAATAATTTGAAGGCTGCAGATCGCAGTGTTGATGTAGTTGGGGACATGCATCCATATACTTTTTTTTAGATCCTAATAAGTTTGAAGACTTCGGATCACAGTGTTGATGTACGTGATACATGCATCCATATACTTTCTTTGGGTCCTGTCTATCTGATGAATCTTGGCATCTTGAGGCAATGTTGAAATTGCCTCATGTACACAGACAACCCTCTCCTCCTACCACCCAATACTACAAACTGTGAGAGATGCACTTATCTAGCCAAACTGGAGGTAAAGCTCTCTCCATCCAAGACTGAACTTGACAGTCATGAGGAGAAGATAAACATTTGCACCATGCCACACTCATCACACAGTCTCACTAAATCTACACCACAAAATCCACACATAGTAACACAGAAACATTCGCAGAGGGTCTCAATAATAATCTGCCTAAGCAACAGAGACCTCCAAAGCAGAAACGCAAGCTACCTCCATCCCCCAACACAACCCAAATGACACATAGCCCACAGACTCAGTGTGCCACTCAACCACAGCCAATAAGGCAAAACAACGTACCCAATACACTAGTCATAGGTGACTCTATAGTCAGGCACACTGATGTCCCACTCACCAGGCTAAACAAGGAAAAGGTTACTGTCAGCTGCCTGTCAGGTGTAGGGATCCACCACATAACCCACACACTCAGATCACTCCACAATAAGTACAAATATGACTCTGTCATTGTGCATGTTGGTGTGAATGACCTGAGACGTACCTCCCTGGACTACATGAAAAGAGGCATGGAAGAGCTCTCTGATGTTGTAGCCCAGGCAGGTATGACCCTAGCCCTAAGTAGCATTCTGCCATTGCCCCGAATGATACCGCAGTACAAGGACAAAATGACTGACTTCAAAAATTGGCTAAGCTTCTGGTGTCATTCTAAGGGGATCCAATATCTCTCTGCTTGGGATGACATGGTCAATAGACCACGATGCTTTGCCACAGATAGCCTGCACCTGTCACTCCTGGGATTCCAGATACTGGCTAAGGCTCTTGCTGCCCCTATAGTGCCTTTTTTAGGCAAGGTTCAAATAACAAATTCACCACCATAACAGGAACAGGCAAGCAAAAACTGAGGGTAATGCTACTCAATGCTAGAAGTCTAAATCTCAAAATGGACTCACTCGAGGCACTCCTTAAAATGGAGAACATCGACCTGGTTCAAGGCTCCAGAGAGCACCCCTGCACTTTTGGCCATGTAACCTGGACCAAAACACCAAAGGCGGAGGTGTGTCCATATTCATTAAGTATATCCACACCTCCAGGCTAGTTGCTCAGCATAATACATCCGAGGTTATCTAAGTGCAATTAACTCTGGGCAAAACTGCAATCCAAATTGTAGCTTGCTACAGATCCCCCACCATGCCCCGGATTCCCACTCCTCTTTTCTTGATGTATTGGAAAATATTAGGGTTCAACCAAACACCCTAATAATGGGCGACTTCAATTACCCCACCATTAACTGGGAAAACTACTCGTGTACCAACTCCTTAGCTCAATGCTTTCTGGAATTCATAAACTCCAGTGCCCTGGATCAACTTATCCACACCCCCACCAGGGGCAACAATATCCCAGACCTAGTCATTACCAACATGAGTGACCGGTGTTCCACACCTGGTCAATTCCTTGGTCCGATCCAACCATAAGCTAATCACCCTTGATATCCACAACCCGCCCCCACCCCTCATTAAGGAAACCATGGTAAAAAATTTCTGCAAAGCCAACTTCATGCTTCTTAAGACAGAAGTGATGAACTTCATGACACCCATGCAGATGGACAATACATTTACAACTGCTGAATCCTACACAAATGCACTTTATAAGCACTTACACAAGTGCATGGATCATACTATCCCAAACAGAACCAAGACGCTATCCTCCAAAAAAAGGAATCCAATCTGGTGGTCCCCTGCAATAAACAAACTGTACAACAGAAGGAAGAAACTGTTGCAAAAGAGAGTAAAATCCCATGAGTGGAGGAGCTCCCTGATCAGCCTCAGTAAGAAGCTGAGATTCCTTATAAGATCCTCCAAAGCTAGCTAAGAAAACAAAATCACCACTAATTCTAAGGACAACCACAAAGCATTCTATAGCTATTTCAAGAACCTTGATGGCAACACCCAGATCTGCTCTGTGTTACAGCACAAAGGCACGAAAATTACAGAACCAAATAATATTGCCAGCATCTTGGCAGACAGGTTCAGTGCTAACTTTACTCCCCCTCTCACCCCCTAAAGGGTCCATATCTATACAGGAAGAATACACAGTCCCTGTAATCACAACTACGCAGGTAAAAGCTGCATTCTCTAAAGCCAAAAACACAGCATCCATGAGACTGGACAACATCCCAGGCTGCATTTTACACAAACTTCAGAAGGAACTGGCTCCCCACTTAAGCACCATGTTCAATAATAGCCTTGCATCAGGCTTTATGCCAACTGAATGGTGCACAGCAACAGTTATCCCACTCCACAAAGGGGGAGCCAACACTGATCTCGGAAACTATCGACCTACTAGCCTGACGAGCCTGGTCTGCAAGGCCATGGAACGTATCATCATGGAACTCATAAACAAAGACATTGGTAAACTCCAAACTCTGGATCCCACCCAGTTTGGGCTTGTGAAAGGCAGATCATGCCTCCTGAACCTGATTGACTTCTTTGAGGTAGTCACCAAAGCTGTAGATGTGGGTAAGGTGGTTCACACAGCCTATCTTTACCACGCCAAGGCTTTCGACACCGTCCCCCATTCTGGAATTATAGCTAAACTCACTAAACTAGGTATAAATCCCTATGTCACAAGATGGGTTGCCAACTGGCTCACTGACAGAACCCACACTGTAAAAGTTGCAGACTCCAAATCTGACCTCAAAGCAGTGCCAAGTGGAGTACCACAGGGTTCCGTTCTGGGACCTCTCCTGTTTGGTATCTACTTCTCTGAAGTACAGGCTAACACATAAGGTCTCTGGCTAATGTAGTTCGCAGATGACTGCAAACTAGGAGCCATAGTCAAGTCCCCAAATGATGTGGACATCCTACAGAAGGGCCTCGCTGAGACAGATGCCTGATGTCAGAGCCATGGCCTCAAGCTCAATGCCAAAAGTGCAGTGTCATCCCCTTTGGTAAAAACTCTGTACCCATGAACCACCACATAGGCAGAAATCTACTTAACACCATATGTGTGATAAGAGACCTTGGGACCCAGGTGGACAGTAGTCCTGCCTTTAATAGTCATATCGCAACAGTAGTCAGGAAGTCCTTCTACATGGCACACCTCATCATAAAAGGGTTCTCATCCAGGAAAAAAGAGGTCATTGTTCCCCTTTACTCGACACTCATTAGACCCATTATAGAGTGCAATACCCCTTTTGGAATGTACCTCATAAGACATCTGCAGCAGCTGGAAAGGCCACAGAAGTACCCCACAAAGAGGATTACTGGCCTCAAACAAATGCTCTACACTGACAGCCTCAAAAAACTCCAGTTTTACTCCGTAGCATATCGCCTACTCCAAGGTGATCTCTGCCTAACATATAAAGCTATGTCAAACCCAGAGCTGTTGGACATGCTACACCTAATGAAATCCCAATCCCTCTGAGCTACAGGCTCTAGGGACCTAAACCTGGTCAACACAATAAACAGGACATGCTGGAGGGATAGATTCCTGTCCCAGAGACTTCCCATACTCTGGAACAGGCTACCCATCTATGTCAAGCAAAGTTCTTCATTAGAAGAAAAATCTTGATGAGTGGATGGGAAATAGGAAATACACCTGGGGAATCACTTCTTAGGTTCATAGGTTGGTACTAGGCTATCAGTCCTAGGGTCTATGCAAGCCTAGCCATAACAATTCCCTAGATATTTCTTCCCACAATATTTACTTCTCTGGACCCCTGTCTAGCAGGGCGGCTGACATGATCCCCAGGTTGAATTTTCTATCCCCCATCCAATCATCAAGGTTCCTTTTGAAGAGGGCCAATGAGGTGCTCTGCTTGACATGTATGCACAGTCTATTCCAGAGTATGGGGAGTCTCTGGGTCAGGAACCTATCCCTCCAGCATGTTTTGTTCATTGTGATGACAAGATTTAGATCCCTGGAAGGTGTGGCTCTGAGGGATTGGGATTTCTTTAAGTGGAGCATGCCCAACAGCTCAGGGTTTGACATGGCCTTGTATGTTAAGCAGAGATCACCTCTGAGTAGACGATATGCCACAGAGTATAGCTGGAGTTTTTTTAGACGGTCAGCATATGGCATCTGCTTTAGGCCTGTGATTCTTTTAGTGAGGTATTTCTGTGGCCTTTCCAGCTGTTGCAAATGTATTGTGAGGTCCATACCAAACGGGGCATTATACTCTATAATGGGTCTAATGAGGGATGAGTACAGTGGGACAATGACCTCCTTTTTTCTGGATGAAAAGCCCTTAGTGATGAGGTATGCCACATAGAAGGATTTCCTGACTGTTGTGGCGATGTGGTTATCGAAAGTGAGACCACTGTCCACCTGTGTCCCTAGTCTGTCATTACGCTTTTGATGTTTAGTGTTCTGCCACCTATGTGGTAATTCATAGCTACATGTTTTTTTTCCAAAGGGGGTAACTATGCATTTCTTGGCATTAAGATTGAGCCCATGGCTCTGGCACCAGGCATCTGTTTCTGTAAGGCCCTTTTGTGGAATATCCACATAATTTGGGGATTCAATAATGGCTCCCAGTTTGCATTCATCTGCGAACTTTGTTAGCCAGAGTCCCTTAGTGTTGGCCTGTACTTCAGAGAAGTAGATGCTAAACAAGAGTGGTCCCAGGACTAAACCCTGAGGTACTCCACTTGTCACTTTTCTGGAGCTGGATTTGGACTCAGCTACTTTTACAGTCTGGATTCTGTCAGTAAGCCAGTTGGCAACCCATTGAGTGATGTAGGGATTTATGCCCAGCTTAGTAAGTTTATCTATGATTCCAGAGTGGGGGATGGTGTCAAAGGGCTTGGCAAGGTCCAGATAGGCTGTGTGGACTGCCTTACCCTCATCCACAGCTCTGGAGATTGATTCAAAGAAGTCAGTCAGATTCAGGAGACAAGATCGGCCCTTCACAAACCCAAACTAGGTGGGGTCCAGTGTTTGAAGGTTGCCAATGTCTTTGTTTATGAGTTCCATGATAATGCGTTTCATGCCCTTGCAGATCAGGCTTGTCAGACTGATGGGACAGTAGTTCACGGGATCCAAGGTGGATCCCCCCTTGTGGAGTGGGATAACTGTAGCTGTGCGCCACTCAGTGGGCACGAAGCCTGAGGTGAGGCTATGATTAAACATGACACTTAGGTGAGGTGCCAGTTCATTTTGTAGTTCATGTAGTGCACAGCTGGGGATGTCATCTGGTCCCATGGATGCTGTATTCTTAGCTTTGGAGAGTGCGGTTTCTACCTGTCTGGCCATGATTACTGGAATTTGGCAATCTTTTGGTATTGAGATGGACCCTTTAGGGGGTGAGAGTGGGGTGAAGTTGGCACTAAATCGATCTGCCAGGATATTGGCAATATCCTTGGGATCAGTATATTTAATGCCATTCTGTTGTAGCTCAGAGCAGATCTGAGCATTGCCATTAAGATTCTTGACATTACTATAGAATGCCTTGTGGTCGTCTTTGGAATCTTTGGCAATTTTATTTTTGCAACTAGCTTTTGAGGATTTTATGAGGGATCTCAACTTCTTACTGAGGCTGGTGAGGGAGTTTTTTGCATCCTGGGATTTTCCTCTTTTCTGCATCAGTTTCTTCCTTCTGTTGTATAGTTTGGTTATAGCAGGGGACCAGCAGATTGGCTTCCTTTTTTTGGAGAAGAGCATCTTGGTTCTATTTGGGATGGCACAATTCATGCATGAGTGGATGTGCTTGTACAGTGCCTTAGTGTAGGATTCTGCAGTTTAACTTTCAGATCCTGTCTGCATGGGTGTTGTGAAGTTTGTCACTTCTGACTTCCTTACTGTGGGGTGGGGATGGGATGTGGATGTCAAGGGTGATTTGCTTATGGTCAGACCTGACCAATGAGGGGGTGACCACTGGTGTGGTGCATCTATCTCCCATGTTAGTAATGACCAGGTCTAGGATATTGGAGTCCCTGGTGGGATAATGGATTAGTTGATCCAGGGTGTTGGAATTTATGAATTCCAAAAACCGTTGGGAAAAGGAGTTGGTACCCAAGTAGTTTTCCCAGTTAATGGCAGGGTAGTTGAAATCACCCAGTATTAGGGTGTTTGGTTGTATCTTAATATTTTCCAGTATGTTTAGAAAGGTGTAGTGAGAATCCTGGGGCATGGTGGGGGATCTGTAGCAAGCTACAATTTGGATTGCAGTCTTACCTAGTGTTAGTTGCACCTGGAGAATTTCAGATGTATTGTGTTGGGCAACTAGCCTGGAGGTGTGAATATCCTTGGTGAATATGGAGACTCCACCACTTTTAGGGTTTCTGTCTTGGTTTTGTGGCCGAAAAGTGTGGTAAGGGTCGTAGCTTGGTATTGCAGGGGTGCTCTCTGGAGCCTTGAATCAGGTCTCAGTTACTGCATGGGTATCGATGTTCTCCATTTTTAGGAGTGCCTCGAGAGAGTGCATTATGAGGTTTAGACTTCTAGCATTGAGTAGCATTACCTTCAGATTTTGCATGCTTGTATCTGTTACGGTGGTGGTTTTATCTTTTGAACCTTGCCTAAAAAAGGCACTATAGGGGTGGCAAGAGCTTTAGCCAGTAACCTGAATCCCAGGGGTGACAGGTGCAGACCATCTCTGACAAAGCATCATGGTTTGTCGATCATGTCTTCCTAGGCAGACAAATACTGGATCCCCTTTGAATGACACCAGAAGCTTAGCCAATTGTTGAAGTCAATCATTTTGTCCTTATACTCTGCTATCATTCTGAGCGAAGGCAGGATGCTACTCAGGGTTAAGGTCATACCTGCCTGGGCCACATGATCCAAGAGCTCTTCTATGTCTCTTTTCATGTAGTCTAGAGAGGTAAGTCTCAAGTTATTCACTCCAGCATGGGCAATGACAGAGTCGTATTTGTATTTGTTGTGGAGTGACTTGAGTGCATGTGTTATGTGGCGGATCCTGGCACCCGACAGGCAGCTGACTGTAATTTTCTCCTTGTTCAGCCTGGTGAGTGAGACATCAGTGTGTCTGACTATAGAGTCACCTATGACTAAAGTGTTGGGTACATTGTCTTGTCTTAGGGACTGTTGTTGTGTGGCACACTGGTGTTGTGAGCTATGTATCACTTTGGTTGTGACTGGTGTTTGTTTGCGTTTCAGCTTCGGAAGTCCTTGTTGCTTGGGCAGGTTAATGTTAAGGGCCTCCGCATATGTGGGTTTAGTGTTGCTATGTGTGGGTGTTGATGGTGTGGGTGTTGATGGTGTGGGTTTTGAAGGGCTATGAGTTGCTAGAGGTGTAGTGCAGGTGTTGACCTTCTCCTCTTGGCTGTCTAGCACAATCTTGGCTGGAGAGAGCTTTGCTTCCAATTTGTATGTAAGTGCATTTCTCGCAGGTTGTAGTGTTGGGTGGTAGGAGGAATGGATTGTCTGTGTACATGAGGCAGTTGCCGCATTGCCCCAGTATGCCCAGATTCACCAGGTGGACAGGAGAAATCACCAGAAGCTGACTGTTGGACATGCCCGTTTAGGTACTTTTTTGTAAAGTTTACGAGCTGTTTTCCCTTACCTTTGCAAGGTACTTTGCAATTATAGGCTGTTTAGTGTCTATGATTAATTTCTTCTTATTGACATGGAGAGTTGAGTGCTTGCATCAATTTCAGGCTTCCTAGTGCTTTCCAGCAAGTTCTAGAGCAAGTACTAGACACTGCCAACCAAACACTTCAGCATTTTGGATTTTGCTGTTTTGGACGTTTGGCGTGTCTCTGCTCGACAGTGGCACAGGAAAATAACTTTCTTGGGTGGCGTAAGCCAGGGAACCTTGTTGGCTAGGCTTATGTAGGCCCTTGGGCCGATAGCCTAGTACCTACCTATAAACCTATGAACCCTATCAGATGATCAAAACACCATATCCGCGAATACGAAATGATCAAAATGTATTGCACAAACTATGTAAACGCTGAACGTCCAAAACAGCAAAATCCGAAATTTCGAAGTGTTTTGGTTGGCCCGTCTATGGTATAGCTCCATAAGGTAAGTATGCAATAGTTATGGACCTTAGGGTAGGGTGCGGGTTAAGGTAAGTGTATAGATAGGTAATGTATGTAAGATTTAGTGTAGTGTTAGAAGTAGGGTTTTGTTAAATGTATTTATGTGTGTTATTTATTTTGTTAGGGTATATCTCCATAGAGGAAGTGTGCAGTAGTTATGGACCTTAGGGTTAGGGAGGGTTAAGGATAGTGCATAGATAGTTGTGTATGTGGGGGTTTAATGTAGTGTTAGAAGTTATGTTTTGTTAAATTTATTTATGTCTATTATTTATTTTGTTTAGGCATATCTCCTTAGGGGAAATGTGCAGTAGTTACGGACCTTAGGGTTAGGGAGGGGTTAAGGATAGTGCATAGATAGTTGTGTATGTGGGGTATAGTTTAGGGTTAGAAGTTGGGTTTTGGTGCTTTACTTTAGGGTTAGGAGTAGGGTTTGGTTAGTGTATGTAAGTGGTTTATTTATTTTGTTTGGGTAGGTAGTATGTAGTGGCTGGCGGGGTTGGCTGACTATGACTGTTCGATGTCTTAAATGTCGCGGTTTAGTGCATTTGGTCTATTTGCGATTTGATTAATACGTGTTGCTCTTTTGTTATTCACTGAAACTAATTTTTGCAGAACTGATATAGACCCCTTTTCTTTAGATCTTAATAAGTTTGAAGGCTGCTGATAGCAGTGTTGATGTAGTTGGGGCCATGCATATACTTTTTTTTTAGATCCTAATAAGTTTGAAGACTGCAGATAGCAGTGCTGATGTTGGTGATACATGCATCCATATACTTTGTTTTAGACCTTAATAAGTTTGAAGGCTGCTGATAGCAGTTTTGATGTAGTTGTGGGCATGCATCCATATACTTTTTTTTTAGATCCTAAGTTTGAAGGCTGCCGCTCACAGTGTTGATGCAGGTGATACATGCGCCCATATACATTTCTTTATATCCTAATAAGTTTGAAGGCTGCTGATAGCAGTGTTGATGTGGTTGGGGCCATGATTATACTTTTTTTTTAGATACTAATAAGTTTGAAGGCTGCAGATAGCAGTGCTGATGTAGGTGATACATGCATCCATATACTTTGTTTTAGATCCTAAGTTTGAAGGCTGCTGATAGCAGTTTTGATGTAGTTGTGGGCATGCATCCATATACTTTTTTTAGATCCTAATACGTTTGAAGGCGGTGGATCACAGTGTTGATATAGTTGGAGCCATGCATATACTTTTTTTTTAGATCCTAATAAGTTTGAAGGTTGCAGATAGCAATGTTGACGTAGTTGGGGGCATGCATCCATATACTTTATTTTGGAGCCTAATAAGTTTGAAGGCTGCAGATAGCAGTGTTGATGTAGGTGATACATGCATCCATATACTCTTTTTTTTAGATCCTAATATGTTTGAAGGCTGCAGATCGCAGTGCAGATCCTAATATGTTTAAAGGCTGCAGATCGCAGTGCTGATGTAGGTGATACATGCATCCATATACTTTTTTTAGATGCTAATAAGTTTGAAGGTTGCGGATAGCAGTGTTGATGTAGTTGGGGGCATGTATCCATATACATTTTTTTTAGATCCTAATAAGTTTAAAGGCTGCGGATAGCAGTGTTGATGTAGTTGGGGGCATACATTCATATACTTTTTTTGGAGCCTAATAAGTTTGAAGGCTGCTGATTGCCATTTTGGTGTAGTTGTGGGCATGTATCCATATAATCTTTTTAGATCCTAATAAGTTTGAAGGCTACAGATAATAGTGTTGATGTAGTTGATGGCATGCATCCATATACATTTTTTTAGATACTAATAAGTTTGAAGGATGCGGATCGCTGTGTTGAGGTAGGTGATATATGCATCCATATACTTTTTTTTAGATCCTAATAAGTTTGAAGGACACAGATTGCAGTGTTGATGTAGGGGATACATGCATGCATATACATTTCTTTAGATCCTAATAAGTTTGAAGGCTGCAGATCGCCGTGTTAATGTAGGTGATACATGCATCCATATACTTTTTTTTCAGATCCTAATAAGTTTGAAGACTGCAGATCGCAGTTTTGATGTAGTTGGGGGCATGCATTCATATACTTTTTTTTAGATCCCAATAAGTTTGAAGGCTGCTGATAGCAGTGTTGATGTAGTTGATGTATTGCCAAGGACTCCAAAGATAACCACAAGGCATTCTTTAGCTATGTCAAGAATCTAAGTGGCAATGCTCAGATCTGCTCGGAGTTAGTGCAGAATGGCACAAAATACACTGAACTGACCAATATCGCCAACATCCTGGCAGACAGGTTCAGCGCAAACTTCACCCCCCCCTCACCCCCAAAAGGGCCCATAACCATATCAGAAGAATGTAGAGTCCCTGAAATCACAGACATTCAGGTTAAAACAGCCCTCTCCAAATCCAAAAACACAGCATCAATGGGACCGGATGGTGTCCCAGGCTACGTCCTACATGAGCTCAAAGATGAACTAACCCCTCACTTAAACACACTGTTCAAACATAGCCTCTCCACAGGGTACGTATCCGTAGAGTGGCGCAGCAATGGTTATTCTGCTCCACAAAGGTGGAGCTACAACAGACCCTGGGAACTATCGCCCTATAAGCCTGACTAGCTTGGTCTGCAAGGCTATGGAGCACATCATCATGGAACTCATTAACAGAGACATTGGGAACCTCCAAAGACAGGACCCTACCCAGTTTGGCTTTGTTAAGGGCAGATCACCCCTCCTAAACCTGGTGGACTTCTTTGAGACAGTTACCAAGGCTATAGATGAGGGAAAGGTGGTACACACAGCCTACCTAGACTTTGCTAAGGCCTTCGACACCATTCCCCATTCTGGTATTATGGACAAGCTCACTGGCCTGAACATAAACCCCTACATCACAAGATGGGTTACCAACTGGCTCACGGACAGAACCCACATAGTGAGAGTTGCAGGAGCTAGCTCTGAATCTAAACTGGTTTCAAGTGGCATTCCCCAGGGCTCAGTTTTAGGACCCCTCCTGTTCGGCATATGCTTCTCAGAGGTACAGGCAAGCACAGGAGGACTATGGCTGACCAAGTTCGCAGACGACTGCAAACTAGGGGCTATAATTGACTCTCCAGCTGACACAGACATCCTCCAAAAGGGTCTCACTGAGACGGATACCTGGTATCAAAATCATGGCCTCAAGCTAAATACCAAAAAGTGTATAGTCATCCCCTTTGGAAAAAACAAAGTACCCATGAACTACCACATAGGTGGTAGTCCCCTAAATATGGAACACATAATAAGGGATCTGGGGACCCAAGTAGATAGTAATCTCACCTTTGATAATCACATTGCCAAAGGGGTTAGAAAATCCTTCTACATGGCCCACCTTATCACAAAAGGGTTCGCATCCAGATCAAAAGAGGTCATTGTGCCCCTCTATTCATCACTCATCAGACTCATCATAGAGTACAATGACCCATTTGGGATGTACCTTACAAGACACCTGCAACAGCTGGAAAGACCACAGAAGTACCTCACCAAGAGGATCACTGGCCTCAAACAGATGCCCTATGCAGCCCGACTGAAGAAACTCCAGTTGTACTCGGTTGCATACCGCCTACTCAGAGGTGATCTCTGCCTGACATACAAGGCCATGTCCAGCCCAGAATAGATGGACATGCTCCACCTAAAGAAAACGATATCTCCTCGAGCCACACACTGCAGGGATCTAAACCTCACCAAAACAATAAATAGGACATGCTGGAGGGATAGATTCCTGTCCCAGAGACTTCCCATGCTTTGGAGCAAGATCCCAGTCTACATTAGGCAGAGCTCCTCCCTAACACTCTTCAAAAGAAACCTTGACGAGCGGATGGGAAACAGAAAGTTTACCCCAGGGGATCACTTCAGTGGCTCTGCTGGACAGAGGCACAGGGAGCTAATCTAAGGGGACGGTGAAAGTCAACACATTCTGGCTAGGCTTATAAATGTCTTCAGGCAGATAGCCTAGTACCAACCTATGAATCTATGGCATGCAGGCATATACTTTTTTTAGATCCTAATAAGTTTGAAGGCTGTGGACAGCAGTGTTGATGTCAGTGATACATGCATCCATATACTTTTATTTTAGATCCTAATAACTTAATTAATATGATCAGTGTTAGTTGTGCTGCTGAAGGCTGAATAGCATAACATTTGCTTTTAGCGTTTGTTTGTGTCATCGGTTTCAGAAATGATTACCGTTTGGTTACGTATATTTGGAGACTGGCTCATGCTTTTGTGAAAGGCAGCGATTCTTCTGTTTTTGACAGTTGTAGACCTATGAGTCACCACTCCGGGGAAGTGTTTTGGAAAGGTTATTTCTGGATATATTATTGAGAACTTTGTGACAGAAAGGATGTTACCCAGCATGCCTTTTTGACTGGTAGGTCTTGTCTTTTGAATTTACTTTCATTTTACCATTCTTTATGGAAGGCATTGAATGATTGTTTATTTATTTATTTATTTGCTGACATTTGATTATTGGGAACGTTTGACTGGGTAGGTGTCCAGTTTCAGCAGTGCTTGCAAAGTATTACAAAAACATTTTACAAATATTAATTTTACAGTCTTGAAAAATAATACAATAAAAACAATCTGGGGTTTAACCTGTTATACCAAGTTAGACATAATATGAGCACAACGGTTAGGAATAAATACAACTTATATGACAATGATGTACTATTTAAAGAAATGTAAGTAAGTTTAGAGAAACTAAAAGTAAGTTACTTTAACATAAACAGGAAAGGCAGTATGATGTGGGAGGAAAAAGCAGTTTATGTCATATTTAGAGGATAAAAATTGATAGATGTAAGGAAACAAGTGAATAAGGGGGATTAAGGAGGTGCAAGGTGTATATAGGTACTTGCTCATATTTAGGGATATAGTTTATTTGGGGTTAAACAAGAAGACAGACAGATTTTGGTTAGGAAGTCTCTGAGAATGGTTTTAAAGGAGTGGAGGGAAAGCATTGACCTAATGGATACAGGTAGTATATTCCAGGCCTTAGCAACAGACCATACCCAGCCGATTTGATAGGTTTCTGTACAGAGAGGCATTTTTGGTTATAGGATCAAAATGACCAAGTGGAAACATACTTGTGTGGAATGGTATTTAGTGCTGGACAAGCAGATAGATGCTCAATAATTTTATAGGGGGTAAGAAGCTCTGTATATGTTAGTTGATGGGGTAATTCTAACCTATTTAGGCTGTTTAGTGTTATACATTGATGGCTTCTTTACTGTAAATTTAGTGCTTTATTACAATGTTGTTCAGTTTTTGCTTTTTGTGATGCCTGGAGGTTAGAAAAGAAGGAAGCCCAATAAGTAGTGAGGGGAGGAGATAAGTAGTGGCAAGTGTAGTTTTAGTTGTGTTGGTGAGAAAGTTTGTAGCTCTGTAAAGCATCCATAGTTTTGATGATCTTTTGTGCAAATTTTGTATATACAGTCCAAATTTAAGATTATTATCCACTGTCATCCCTACTAATTTGCTATTAGAAGTGACTTTAATGATTATATTATAAGCTACTTAATGTACCATTTTCTAGAAATTTAACCTCTACATCTAAGAAAGTCACCATTTCCCGATGATAATTCAATGTAAACTGGATTCCCCATTTATTTTCGTTGAGATATTCAACGAATTCAATTAAATAATGCTCATCTGACCTCCATATTAGTCAACAATCATCCAAATAATGACGCCAGATATCTATCCCCCCCCCCAAAATAAATGTAATACATTCCTTTTGTGCCTAACTGAGCATGTGCTCAACAAAAATGTTTTTTATTTTGACAATGTTTGCTATTTACAACTTAAGGGTACTGCAATGGGGGCATCCTTCGCTCCTATCTACACAGACCTATTTATGGGCTATGTTGAACATCATTTAATCTGTGACATTAGTCATAATTTATTTTTGGGGAAATAGATATCTGGCATCATTATTTGGACGATTGTTGGCTAATATGGAGGTCAGACAAGCATTATTTAATTGAGTTTGTTGAATAGCTCAACATTAAGTAACAATATTTATAGCAAATATCCCCAGTTTAATAATTTGCTATATGTTGTTGCTGTATGATGTTGGGCAAACCTCTCACCCATTCAAACTTAGAATATCAGAACACATGAGTGACATTAAATGTCATAGAAATACAAATGCCTTATATAAGTATATATAAAATGATTGTTACTGAATTGTTATATTGCACTGATGAAGGCTTTATGCTGAAAGAGGTATGCCGTATCATCTTTTGGGTGTTTGTTTATTGTATTTTCATATATGGGTAACCTTGCCCATAGATTTTTGTATTAAAATTCTCTTCAGTGGAATCTAGTGCTGGCTTATGTTTTTTGAATTTAGTGCCTTTCAGTTAGGCCGTGCGCATTACCGACTGGTAGTTCTTGTTTCCAAGGAGGTTTATATTTTTGCCATTCTTTCTACACTTTCCTCTAGTCTGTATTAGTATTGTCTTCTTTTTGGATTGCTAAATTGCATTATTTATTTTTATTCTCTTCCTTTTAGGATATTTAGGAAAGTTGTATTGAGTTCAGTTACAGCACCATCTAAGGGCAAGATTATAGGATGTTCCAGTTAATAGATGGTAAGGTAGTAATGAACATTTCTGGGTTAAACGTGGACAGGTTGCATGTTGTTTTATAAACACGCTGTTTGAGTGGATGTGAAAGAGATCTGGTTGTGTAGATTGGTAGATGTCATCGAGAGAGTCTGACATTGTACATGTGGTGGTGAATTTGGTAGGGTCTGATACCAGGATCCAGATAAATAAGGAATTTGATATCTTGATAAATATGTGGGGCTATTAATTAGTTGTGTTAAATCATTTAAGTTCATGTTAGATGCAGGGGACTTAGAAGCTATGTCCAAACAAGTGATATTGATGTCACCTACAAGTATTTTAAATGTGGAATTGTTATGTATATCTTCCATTGATAGCTGCACTGTCACCAGGAAGAATGTAAGGAGAGTAATGCATATTTGTTTATATTTCTTTATTTTCATGAAAACAATAAGAAGCTCTACTAAATTAAATTTTAGTAATGGTTTCTTGTTGGGGGAAATATGGTAGTTTGGAAATATTGGAACAATACCACCATGTTTCCTCTTTATATTGTCATTACAGATGATATTATAGCTGGGGTATAATTTTTCAATCATTTATGCTGGATTTAAGCCAAGATTCGTTATAATGAGAAAAACAGGCTTTTTGGGGAACCTAGGCATGTAGTTCAGTAATTTTATTTCTTATGCTTATAATATTTATGGGGGCAAACGTTAAAGTTCCCTGTGCAGGGCTGACCATCGTGGGGTTTGAAAGGTGTGTGGGAGGAGTTAGAACATTGTGGGTTAGAGTGGTGTGTGGGTGGAGGTAGACCATTTTGGGGATACATTGGTGTGTGAGAGGAGTTAGACCATTTTGGGGATACATTGGTGTGTGGGTGGAGGTAGACCATTTTGGGGATACATTGGTGTGTGGGAGGAGTTAGAACATTGTGGGTTAGAGTGGTGTGTGGGTGGATGTAGACCATTTTGGGGATACATTGGTGTGTGGGAGGAGTTAGACCATTGTGGGTTAGAGTGGTGTGTGGGTGGATGTAGACCATTTTGGGGATACATTGGTGTGTGGGAGGAGTTAGAACATTATGGGTTAGAGTGGTGTGTGGGTGGATGTAGACCATTTTGGGGATACATTGGTGTGTGGGAGGAGTTAGACCATTGTGGGTTAGAGTGGTGTGTGGGTGGAGGTAGACCATTTTGGGGATACATTGGTGTGTGGGAGGAGTTAGACCATTGTGGGTTAGAGTAGTGTGTGGAAGGGAATTGTCTCGATGTTGGTTGTGATAGGTGAGATCAGGATTAGGGTGAATGTCTTCTTCTAAGAGGATTTAGTATTTTGGTATATTATTGGTTTGTGTTTTTGAGAGGATATTTTCACTTAATTTTATTTTGATTTGAGTGGAAATAGAGTTAATCAGTCTGTATTTGAGGTGGAAATGAGGGACTTCATTAAACAGGTGTGATGTGATGTGTGGAGAGTTTAGGGAGGAAGTATGGATAGGTGGCTGGGACAGAGCTGGAGAGATGCTGAGAGCTATTATTAAGTCATGGTAGGATGAGAGATTGCACAGTAGGAGGAAAGGAATAGAAGACTAGCATAATTAAGGAAAGGGGGTTCTATTTTATTGATGGCAGGTAATGGGGAAATAGGATTTAAGAAGGAAGTAAGAAGTTGCAGGGTGTAGGATATTTAGCAGTGGTGAAGTCTGAAAGCTGGTAGAATGTAGGTAGGAAGAAAACATTTTCCATGAAGGATGAGAGTTAGATGGCCTGGTGTTTGCTCTTAAGTTTATAACATATAAGAAATAGAGAGAGTTTTGAAAACATAGAGTTTGAGGATGTAGTTAAGGTAGAAAGTTTTGAGGGTTTATTGGGGAAGGTACATGTTAAAATGTAGAATAATCGACAGGTGCTCGGGGGGGGGGGGGCTGAGCATGAATCGGTACAGTGCAAAGCAGTATGGCAGGGAGAAAGGTTGTTGGGAATGTTGCTAAATGTTACATAGAAGCCAGTAAATTGGAAAATACAAACACGAGGGTTTGTATGATAGCAGTAGAGTTGTTTGGGGAGGGTTAGAAAATGGGTGTCACAGGTAGAATGTGTATATGGGAAGTATAATGGAAGAGTAGTGGGTAAGTGGCAATTGGAGGTAGGGTAGTAGGCATCCCATTCTCAGGTAAATTATTACAGAGCTCACATCAGTTTGTAGCTGATACAGAGCAGTTAAAAAGAAGGCACAACATAGACCATTTTTTTTTTCATTTACTGAATGCAGAAAACATGAAACTAAGGAGACTAAGTAACTGGCATATCCAGTGTAATCTGTTGGTTAAGAGAAAGGACAATGGTCCACTTATTAAGTGGTCCTTAGAGTGTAAGGACTACTGCTTTGGCAAAAATGTCGCAGTCATTTTCCAGCACAGGTCAGGCATTTATTTGACTAATTGCAGTTAATATACATCAAAGCTCTTCATGTTAAGCTTTTGTTTTGCATAATGACCATATTCTCTTTGAAAATGTTTGACAATTGGGCTTTGTGGCAGAGGTCTTTCAGTATCAGAGTCAGGGGTCTATGAAGTGATCACAAGCTATTGTACAATACCAATATTCTGAGTGAAAATACTCAGGAGTGTGGCACCTTGTGGCAAGCTCATACAGTATTGGAATCAGGGGGTGGATGAAGTGACCACAGGCTCTGTACTGTGAAAGAAGATAGCAAATGAGTGGAAATGGAGAGCAAAGGTTTAAGATTAAGATTTAAGATACGTCCAAAGAAATTGATACCATGCCACATGGCAGAGTTATTTCATTGTTATTGTATTATGGACTTAATAATAATGGTTCGATGGGTAAAAATTGATCGACTGGATTGAAATGTAAGGTCAAGATAGGACATTTATCTAGAGAGTGGAGATTAAATCAGTTGCCCCACAGGGTTCAGTCTTGGGGCCCATTCTCTTTAGCATATTTATGTCTAGTTTTCCAAATGCCAGCAGGATTTGGCTGAGTAAATCTACTGATGATGTTAAAATTGATTCTGCTATATCTGAAGAATTTGTATTACAAAATTATCTAGACAATATACATGAATGGGCATTATCAAATTATATGAAGTTTAATATAAGTAAGACAAGTGTAATGCATTTGGGGCAGATAATCCTTTGTATTCTTATGCTTTGGAAAATGTGAGGGTTAAAGAAGTGGAAATTATTAAAGTCTGATAATGCTCTATGCTTTGGGACATACTTAATGAATTTTATAAAGCAGTGTTATTATGAAATGTGCAATATTTTTGGGAATATTGATATTTGGAATAAGTTGGTTTTCTTGCCACTTTATAAAACTTTAATTTACACTATTATTTAATATTGTGGATCTGTTTGTGTATAAAATAACCTGGAATTAAATAGGCTAGAAAGAACTCAGAGGTATTTCACTAGAAGGAATTTTGGAATGAGGGGCTATAGTTACAAAGGTACATTTAATTTCTTTATCATTATACATAATTAAATATATGTAACTTGATTTTTGTTTATAAATGCTTTTGAGGGTTCAGTCTTGGTATTATAGGATAATTGATATTAATAGGAGGTATCATTCATCTGATGCCATAAATAATTATATTATCAGAATCAAAGCTCATTATACATGTAAGTCTAAATTTGTAGTATACTTAGTGATTTGTAGAACCTGCATGGCATTTTATATAGGTCAAACTACCAGAGAATTGCAGAAATGAATCTATGAACACAAGCATGCAGTACAAATAGGTAATAAGAAAAATGTTCTAGTAAACACTACAAATATAGCAAATGTAAGGTGCTTTGTAAGGTTTTAAGTTTTTAGTTTTAGAATTGCAATGTTTTAAAAACATGTTTAATGCAGAAGATGAGTTGGTATGGCTTGAATATTTATGACAAGTGAAACTAAATGCTTGCTGTACACCAGGGTTAAATAACAAGGAAGACTTTATTCCTTATCTCAAAAGGAAAGGAGTAAGGTCTAATTAATTCAGTTGATCATGTGATGTAATTTTTGTATTTAATGATGGTTGTGGGGAAGCATTAATCATTCTGAAGAAGTGTCATTATTCTGGAGATTATGCTATCTTTCTAATAAATGGTTTTGCTTTTAACACTACATTTTTATTTCATATTTGATCAGTTAGTTCAGTTTTACTGTTTTTTGTGATTTTAAGACTGTAAGGTCCCCAAAAGTCCCAGGAAGCATCCAGTACAGAAGTTCACCTGAAAAAGAAAACTTTTAGTTTCCTGTCAATGAATACTGATATGTTGAGCATACAGAACCCTTCAACAGCTACTACAGGTCAAAAAGGCGGATTCAAAACACTCTTTAGTATCTTTAGTATCAAAAAATGTGGGCACCCTGGGATAGTCCTCTTTAAGCAAATTAAACTGATGTGGAGATGTAACTTTTTGGATAAGAAAGTCATATAGCAAACAATCAGTGTTGCCATAAGAAATGTTGATTTAATTTCTGGATACACATTCATATTTTGCAGTATCATTTAGGGTGTTAAAGGAGCAGGGCTGTAATCTATGCTGTCCATAACTGCCAAGCCCTACACTTTGATTAGGTTTCATAATCCTTAGTGATTGATCTTGAGTGTGACTGAGTGTAATAAAAGTTCATCTGTGCTCAGGTTGCAAGAACCAGAATCAGCTCTAACCGATGAAATTCCACAAGCCTTCTAAAACATAGCAATAACTGGATGGACTAGGGGTTAAAAGTACTTTTATTGTAGGTATTGTTGCTGCTACATACAGATCTGTGGGTTCTATCTTTGAACACCATAGCAAAGTTTAATTTCCTGATAAAGAGGTTTGGCTCAGTAATAGTATAACCCAAATCAGCATGTGCAGTGGGGATAAAAGTGAAACTTCTTTCAAAGAGTTTAAAGAGTGCTCAGTGTTGGTCAAACAAGTGTCCATTCATAATATGTAGAATAGTAGAATGCCATTCGTGCTGATCACAATGCCTGTACTGCTTAATACATTTGTGGTTTCCTCTGGACCATTTCCTGATGTTTCCCCCATTGAGGGTGCCCATTTCATAGCAGCCATATGCTGTCAGTTGATCATTGGTTGCAGAGGTCATCCTGTAGTTTGATGCCAGTTGGCTTGACTCAACAACCTCTGAGAACAGTGTAAAGGGGGAAATTCTAGAGTGTCCATAAATTCAGTAGTTTTATTAGCTAAAACAAGGGCCATTGTGGTTGGAGGCATTCTCAAGTCTGGTTAGAAGCATTATTCCATGAATTTTCAATTGGTTTAACTCATTACAGCCAGGTGACACATGTAGGTGTTTCTGCAGGTACATCCTACTGATGTCTGTAGGCATCTGATTTATCCTGTTCACATACAAGCTATTGAAAGATTTCATCTTAAAGCTTACATGATGGGCAGCACAATTTCACTGATAATTGATCTCTGTCTCATGATACTTAAGGGATATTAAATGTTTATCTACTATTTATTTACACTGTCATAGATTCATAGATTGTTAATAGGCTAATGACCTGGAGACCTTTCTAAGCCTAGCCAAGTTTTCCCAAAAGAATAAGGGCATCCTGTATCCAAACAAGATGTTGAAGGCCAGGCATTTCTAGCCAACCTCTGTCTATAAGGGACGTGGATGCCAGGCCTGGTGTAAATGTCCTATTCCCCATCCACTAGTCTAGGTTACACTTAAATTGGCTAATAGAAGAACTCAACTTTACATGGATGGGAGCCCTCTTCCTTAGGAGGAGGAGTCTCTGGGACACATATGTGTCTCTCCAGCATGTTCTGTTTAAATCACAAACACAATTCAGATCCTTAAACCTGGTATTTCTGGTACTGTTTGACTTACAAATATGCAGGAGATTCATGTGTGGGGTTTGTGCATGCCTTGTAAGTGAGGCATAGATCACCCCTCAGCAATCTATAGGAGACTGAGTAGATGGACAGGGCTTTAAGGTGCTCTGCATAAGGCACGTTTGTTACACCTTTTACTCTTTTTGTAAGAACCTCTAAGGTTGCATGGTCAGGTACATACTGAAGGGAGTCTTGTACTCTATGACTGGTCTGATAATGACAGACTATTAATACTTTTCTAAATATCTCAGCCAAGTAATACAGACGTAACTGCTTAGCCTCATATGAAAACTCACAGATAGATGAAAAATGCTGCTGACAATGTGAGGAGCCTTTGTTGTTACTGAGATATTGTAAGTTGTTCACCAAATACTGCACAATTAATATTTACTGCATTTATCACTTATAAAATCTAGTTTAAGACCTATAATCTCAATGAAGACTGTTTAAACATTTACATTTCTTTAGTAACCATTATACCTCCAGAGATATAAACTTTTGTTTTTTGAAATAAAGCCATAACAGAATTTTGTCAAAATACTTAGGATGCACCCACTGGGAGTTCAGTGCAAAACTCCAGCACACCACTGGAGTGAATGAGTTAATGGGACAGGGAAAGCAGTGCTTGTAGGGAGTAGAGTTTTTTGTTAAGGTTTCTAGCAGCAATACCTTTATGTAATCCAGACTATGTTTTGTTATGTTGGAAGCTTTTGAGGATTGATGTTGCCTAAAAATGCACAATGTGGGTTTACAAGGTTTTTAGCCAATGCATTAAGGCCTTGTGGAGATAGGTGCAGACCATTCCTGGCAAAGCAGTTAGGACTGTCTCCCATCTCTTCTCAGGCTGATATATATATTGGAACTCTTTTAAATGACATCAGAAAAATAGCTAGTTGTTGAAGTCAGTAATTTTTTGTTCATATTGCAGCATCATTGATGAAACGCTGCTCAATACTAGGCTCATACCTGTCTGGGACACACATTCCGAGAGCTCCATTATGTCTCTCTTTATATAGTCCAGGGAAGTGCAGCTCACGTCATTTACACCCACATGGACTATGGATGTCATATGCATACTTGTGGTGCAAAGGCTTGAGTGCCTGCATGGTGTGGCAAGTAATGACAGACTGTGACCCTCTTTTTACACAACATCTCACAGATGTTGTGCATCACTGTATCTCATGATGGTGTCATGTGTATCTCTGGTATTGGAGGTGGTGCTACTTTCAGTGATCCTTTACCCCTTCTCTCACCAGAAGCAAAGGGGTAGCATTAATCCCAAGCTGCTTTCTGAGAAGTAGTATTAACGCAAATGTTGACGTATTCAGTAACTTGCTATAGTCGTCTCTTGGTCAATGGTCTGGATAGAACCTACAGAGTGCAATAGAAAGCCAAGCTGCACAAAGGCCCTGAAGATATTCTCAAAAGCTGCAACCAGACGACTCAGTGAACTCCCATAATGCACCGAGAGTAGCAGGAACCAATCTCACTCTGCTCCTTCCCTCATCAGGAGCAAATTGGTAGCATTAATCCCATGTGGGCAGTAAGAAGTTGTTTTCAGGCTTTCTAGTGGTCGACATTCTCTATGGAAGCGGGGAAAAGCTGTCCCTCTGCTCCTTCTCTCAGCAGGAGCCAAAGAGAAGTGCCATTCCCAAGAGATTTCTGGGAAGTTGTTCCTGAGCTCTCCAGTGATTGGCAGCCTCATCCCAGATGTTAGAGATTTTAAAAGTAAGATGGAAAAACACAGATTAATAGTCTGAATATTGCACAGTGAGTGAGTGTGATGATATGAAATAGAGACAAATTCAGACTTTAAGAGTTTGACCTGGAGAGCCTTCCCAGTTAAATCTTTCAATGCTCAGTAGAATGAGCAAATGAGATAAGACCAGGAGGATCTGCCAAAGTCCAATTTACAGTAGGGGGCAGCTCAAAAGCCACCAAGGACAGAATGAGTTGGTAGGAAAAATCAGTGCCATCTCACAGCATCAGTAGCATCAGAGCACTTGCAATTAAATATGAATGCGGCTAAATAAGAAATCATGTTTCTCAATTCCTCCCACTAATTAGTTACATTTAATTTCCTTTCAATCAGTGAATGGAAATGGAATTTTTTTCTAACTGACCCTAGCCAAGATATTTTAAAACTCCAAATAACAATGTTAAGGTAAAACAAAATTTAAAATAATGTAAACTGTAACATAATAATAAGAAGAACAACAACAAATAAATAATGGAGGTGTCCACTCCTTAAATGAAATAGTCCAAACTCCAGTACATTTACACATGAGCTGTAGTCTCGCACCCCTTACAGTTTAACAGATGCATATCCATCTGCATTTAATATGTAATCATGATAATATATAATGATTTAATATTCATTTGTTAGCACTTGTGCTGCTGAAAAATAAAGTCTGTGAAGCCAAGGTCGGGAAGAAAAGTCAAGCTGTTACTTAAACCAGTGTCCACCAACTTTTCCCTTCTAGTTTTGTCGGCAAGGTAAATTCAAGCAATTATGTTTAAATTAAATTAAATTGTTCTACAACTCGCAGAAGAACACAATAACCAAAGGATAAGGATTTTCAGCAACTTCTGCTTGCTAGGCTAATAACTGACATACGTACCTTTACAAAATCAGTCTACAACCTTCAGAAGTACAAGGAGGCAAGCCATGTTTAACTGCAACAAGCTCTGAGCAAAGCTGTGGGAAAATGAAAACAGTATAGCTAAAAAATCAATCAGTCTGTTTTACCTCACTGCACCACTTGGGATTTAAAATACTGTGGAGAAAATAATGAATCTATGCTGGGTAGTGGCCCCCAGAAGCCATGCAGTTTTAGATGCTCTCTGTATAGTAAATTTGTGGGGGAAAATACACCCAGTAGAATTTAATGGTAGTATATCAGGTTTCAACAGAAATTGCTTTTCTAAATTACACTTTGTATTGGTGTCTTGTGTTTATGATAGAGAGTATTTAAAGATATGTTTGGCATGGCACAGAACTAACACTATCTATTAAGTGTTAAAAAAACTGTATACATTTCACTTGCAGTCATGTGTTCTGTACTCGGTGTATTCATTCTGCCATTAATCATGGCTTGAATAATACATAAGTTTCAAGTCTTTATTATCCTATATGTTTAAGGTCATATCAGATCCATCTTCCTTCTTTCTTTTACATATCTTCCTTCTCTTTGCAGACACAGTTGTGTGTAGTCTGAACAAGAAGCACAGGCCTCAACATTACCAGATGGGCAAGGTTATCCGAATGTCTAAAGACTGGCAGCAACATAAGATGTCCTCACCTTTCAGTTCAACACAGACCGGCTTCCTTACACATTGAAGCCAGATGATGAGACACTAGTTTCAATAGCTTCAGCAACACCTTCCCAGAAGAATGAGTTGAAACACCAGGAGGTTCTTAGATCCAAAGAAACCCAGATTTGCAGGCCACCCACACCCCCTATATCCAGAAGAGATGGAATGTGCTGAATCCAAATGAATGCCCCTATATGTCTGCTTTACCGACTTCCTGTTACGCAGCTATGACAAAGAGATATGAAAGCACTACAGATCTCCAGTAACTGCATTCGTATAAGGCTAAGCATCCTTACTCCCCTCTTCTGCTTTACTGTGAAGATAGCGGGCCAAAGATACAGAAAGAACTCAACTTGAGCAAAGGCAGTGGAAAAAGGACTTTTATTAGTTCATGATTCTAGCATGACTTTGCCTAACTGTCTTAAACAACTATGAAAACATTTAATTCTTTAGAACCGGCAAGACATTCATCATAAATAGAAAACGTATTTAATCTTAGTTCTTTAGCTCATAGGCAACAAGTCATAAAGACACAACCCTGTACAAGGAAGAAACAAATCAATTAAAAGATTATAATCATTTATTTTTTAACCTTAATTGTAATGCTTTTCCAGAAACATTGTTTTTTAAATGATTATTGTACTATAAACTGATCGTGTAATTCAAAACCTGTAAGGACTGAGAACTACCCTGTCTGAACCACACCTGATGACATCAGAAAGAAAATCCAACCTACACACTTAACAGGTCCCATTCCAGATCATATAAGTTCACTCTGCTTAGCCACTATTACTTAGAAACTTTGAAACAGCATTCATTTGCTGATGACTGCTGATCATAGAGAAGACCTTAAAGTACAAGGTCTGAAAATTTGATTTTGCATTTACAGAAATGTCATTTTAATGATACAAATGACTGAGTAATTACTTAATCAAAGCTTTACTCCCTACCATGTTCTATTCTTCTACAACAGACCATCCCCAGCAGTTTATCTGCTCTAATGTCAAAGTGCAACAACAAAAGAAGATTGAAAAGGAAAACAAATAGAAACCAGGAAGCTGCACACACTCATCTAGATGGGGTTTTATTATGGTGGCAACACTTAAGGAAATGAGACCTGGAAGTGATTGCATCCGGGGTTAACAGGAAAGTAATGAAAAAATCATTGGAGATTACTTCCTTTGTAAATTCACAGGCCAGTTTTTGGATCGCTAGATGTTTATCTCCAAATCCACTCATGTGCTTATTGTGCCAAGACATGGCCATTATATTTGTTGCTGAAGGCTGTCATTGTCTTGTGGCTGTGTCCTGTTTGAGCAAACGGGAAAAAAAATCACATTTAATGGTGATTTTAGTTTTTATGTTCCCGTTCTCGGTATGTGTGCCACTTCTGAATGCTGTTTCTTGATTGGGTCTTTGGTAGCAAGATAAGCTTTTTATCCTTTCTGCTGCCATAGTATCACATCCAGTCTGAGTTTACAGTCCAAAAGTGAGAGAAGAGAGATGAGAATGGAGAGGCAATGATGGAGCCAATTTATTTATTGTTGTAATGGGATCTACTGCAAAATATGGCATATTAATAATGGGATCTACTGCAAAATATGGCATATTGATAATGGGATCTACTGCAAAATATGGCATATTAATAATGGGATCTACTGCAAAATATGG
>NC_056737.1:114722153-114802153 GCF_019279795.1 Protopterus annectens | reverse complement strand
AAATTCTTTCTTTGTTTTTGCAGTGGGCAAGCCCTCTACACCGACACCACCTGCTACTTATACATAGCAACTATGAGGTCACACAACAGTGGTAAAAAGGGGAAACTCCCTAAACATGTTTGTGCTCCCTAAACCCATGTCACATGTTTGTGCTCCCTAAACCCATGTCACATGTTTTTGCTCCCTAAACCCATGTCACATGTTTTTGCTCCCTAAACCCATGTCACATGTTTTTGCACTGATTTACTTTACATTTGACAAATTGTAAATTGTGAAAAAAGTCATCAGCTGATTTGCAGGTTAATAAAAAGTAAATTCGACAAAAGAAACTGCTACCGTATACATACAAGTGTGTCATCAAACTTCAGGCCTTCATAAGAGACAACACAGAAAGAGCGACCATTTTAGATTGCATTTAAATATGATCAAAACTTAAAAAAAGCAAAAACTTTTTTTGCAAGGAGCCAAGCCCTGTAAATTGACAAAAAAGTCAGCTGGATAATAAAAAACACATTCAACAAAAGAAACTGCTACCATGTATATATATATATATATATATCTTCTTCTGGCTTTTCCCGGTTAGGGGTCGCCACAGCAGATCACCTGTCTGCTCATGACTGGCAGTGGAGTTTTACAGTGTCGAGGTGTCAGCCTTCCACAGAAGGCACACACACACACTCATGCCTAGGGCCAATTTAGAGTGTCCAATCCACCTACAGCATGTCTTTTGGGATGTGGGAGGAAACCGGAGCACCTGGAGGAAACCCACACGCCCACAGGGAGGACATGCAAACTCCGCACAGAAGGCACCCCAGCCAAGAATCGAACCGGAGAACCTCTTGCTGTGAGGCAGCATCGCTAACCGCTGCACCACCGTGGCCACCTATATATATATATATATATATATATATATATATATATATATATATACATATATATATATATATATATATATATATATATATATATATATATATATATATATAGATGTGTGTGTGTGTGTACTTACCAATTTGTATATATATATATATATATATATATATATATATATATATATATATATATATATTTGACATTATGAAATTTATAAAAATGTGAATAAAGATTTATAAATAATGTTTATATAGAAGTATTCAATATAAATGGTAAGCAATATTGCTTTAGAATGAGCTGTATTAGAGTATAACAGCCTGTGACTGCCTCTCTACTTAAAAAAATATACTTTATTTAGCTGCTTTTACTGTAATTGTGTTCTTCCTACTTTATTACCTTATTTTTTCTGTGTGCTTTTATTCTGCTGCATTTATTATTGCTTGTTAGTTGCCTGATTAAATTTGTCTTTTATTCTAAGACTCTTTAGGCCAGTTATTTTATATTTAAGAAGGTTTTTGTGGTCTACAGTCTTGTGGACTAACCCTTATGAAAACCCTCTCTCCGTAAGTCCATCCATGTTTCAGAACACTATGTCTGGGCATTTCCCATCAGTTTCTCCTGCCAGCCTGGTCTACATGGGCATACTTAGTGTAGCAACTGCCTCATGTTCAATGACAACCCTCTTCTAGCACGTAATTCTTATACTTGCGAGAAATGCATCTACATCAGTAATCTGGAATTCATGGTCTCTCGTGCCACAGTCAGTACTCCAGACAGTGAGGAGATTGCCAGCACAAACACCACACCACCACATAGCCAAGCACAACACACACACATCTATGCAGAAGTTCTCAATAAAAACTTACCTAAACAGCAGAGACCCCCAAAACACAGTCAAAACGCACTTGAGGCCCTTCTCAGTATGGAGAACATCGATGTCTGTGCTGTGACAGAAACCTGGTTCAAGGCTCCTGAGAGCACCCCAGCGCTATCAGGTTTTACCTCATATCATGCTCCGCCCCAAAATCCGGACAATACCAAGAAAGGAGGGGGGTATCCATATTCATCAAGGACACCCACACCTCAAGACTGGTGGCAACGCATGATGCATCGGAGACCATCCAGGTGCAATTAACCGTAGGCAAGACTGCTCTGCAAATTGTAGCATGTTACAGGCCACCCTCATAAACTCAGGAACCTCACATGGCCTTCCTGAAAACACTAGAGGGATAAATGTATCACCAAACACCATCATACTAGGTGACTTCAATTACCCTAATATAGACTGGGAACACTACTCAAGCCCAAACACCCTAGCCCAAAAGTTCCTGGAATTCATAAACTCAAATGCCATGGAACAACTAGTCACCATCCCCACAAGAGGAGATAACATACTTGATCTCATCATCACGAACATGGGAGCACAATGTTCAACACCGAAGTATACCTCACTGGTGAGATCAGATCACAAACTAATCTCGCTGGAGGTCCTCATCCCACCCCCACCTGAAATAAAAAAGATCACAGTAAAGAACTTCTCAAAAGCCGACTTCACACTTCTAAAGACTAGTGTGGTCTCCTTTAAGGCCCCCGAGCCGGGCTAAAAACAGTACTCAAGCCGCTGAATCACTTACAAATGCCTTCTACCAGCACCTGCAGGACTGCATGGATAAGGCAATCCCAAGCAAAACAAAGACTCTTTGTACCAAAGGCAAGTGTCCAGTCTGGTGGACCCCGGCCATAAACAAACTCTACAACAAAAGGAGGAAGCTACTACAAGATAGAGCAAAATCCTTAAAAGGTAAGACACCCTTGATCACTATAAGTAAAAAACTAAGAGCTCTCATAAAATCATCCAAAGCAAATTTCGAGAGAAAAATAGCTAAAGACTCAAAAGACAATCATAAGGCCTTCTTTAGCTATGTTAGAAACCTAGGAGGAAACTCCCAGATATGCTCAGAACTAGTTCAAATGGCTGTGAAGATTACTGATCCTACAGACATTGGCAACATACTGGCTGACGGGTTCACTGCAACCTTCTCCTCTCCCCAAAAGGAGAGATATCTATACCAAACGATTGCAGCCCCCAAACATCTCCAGCCCAAGTGAGAACTGCTCTCCAAAGCAAAAACACAGCATCCATGGGACCTGATGGTGTCCCCGGCTGTGTGCTCCACAAACTCAATGAGGAATTAAACCCACAGCTAGGACAGCTGTTTAATAAAAGTCTTACCTCTGGATACGCACTCCAGGAGTGGCGCACTGCAACTGTGGTCCCACTTCACAAAGGCGGTGCCTCCACCGACCCTGGAAATTACCGCCCATTAGCTTGACAAGCCTTAACTGCAAAGCCATGGAGAGGATCATAATGGACCTCATAAATAAAGACATAGGGAATTTGCAGACTTTGGATCCAACCCAGTTTGGCTTTGTCAAAGGCAGATCATGCCTTTTAAACTTGGTTGACTTTTTCAAACAGTCACCAAAGCCATTGATGAGGGAAAGGCAGTCCATACAGCCTACCTCGATCTGGCTAAGGCCTTCGATACAATACCCCACTCGGTATCATTGAAAAACTCATCAGCTTAAATGTTAACCCGTACATCACAAGATGGGTTGCAAACTGGCTGAGTGACAGAACCCACAGGGTCAGAGTTGCTGGCGCCATGTCAGACTCAAAGCCTGTCACAAGTGGTGTCCCACAGGGCTCAGTCCTGGGCCCACTCTTGTTTGGCATCTACTTTTCCAAGTACAAGCAAACACAGGAGGGTTATGGCTGACAAAGTTTGCAGATGACTGCAAACTGGGCCATAGTAGAAAACACATCTGACACAGATATCCTTCAGAAGGGTCTCACAGAAACGGATAACTGGTGCCAGAGCCACGGCCTAAAGTTAAATGCCAAAAATGCACCCCACCTAGATGACGACCTATTAGTGTGAGGATAGCTATATGTAAGTGCCATGGATATATCTATATCTATCTATATATATATATATATATATATATATATATAGATATATATAGATATATATATATATATATATAGATGTGTGTGTGTGTGTGTGTGTACTTACCAATTTATTTATATATATATATATATATATATATATATATTTGACATTATGAAATTTATAAAAATGTGAATAAAGATTTATAAATAATGTTTATATAGAAGTATTCAATATAAATGGTAAGCAATATTGCTTTAGAATGAACTGTATTAGAGTATAACAGCCTGTGACTGCCTCTCTACTTAAAAAAAATATACTTTATTTAGCTGCTTTTACTGTAATTGTGTTCTTCCTACTTTATTACCTTATTTTTGCTGTGTGCTTTTATTCTGCTGCATTTATTATTGCTTGTTAGTTGCCTGATTAAATTTGTCTTTTATTCTAAGACTCTTTAGGCCAGTTATTTTATATTTAAGAAGGTTTTTGTGGTCTACAGTCTTGTGGACTAACCCTTATGAAAACCCTCTCTCCGTAAGTCCATCCATGTTTCAGAACACTATGTCTGGGCATTTCCCATCAGTTTCTCCTGCCAGCCTGGTCTACATGGGCATACTTAGTGTAGCAACTGCCTCATGTTCAATGACAACCCTCTTCTAGCACGTAATTCTTATACTTGCGAGAAATGCATCTACATCAGTAACCTGGAATTCATGGTCTCTCGTGCCACAGTCAGTACTCCTGACAGTGAGGAGATTGCCAGCACAAACACCACACCACCACATAGCCAAGCACAACACACACACACATCTATGCAGAAGTTCTCAATAAAAACTTACCTAAACAGCAGAGACCCCCAAAACACAGTCAAAAACATTCCACACACAAAACCAAACACATCACAGACAGCAGACAACTCACCAGTGTCTCACAAACACAACCCATAAGGCATAACAGTAAACCAACACAGTCGTAAGGCATAACAATAAACCAAACATACTAGTCATAGTCATAGGTGACTGAATTGTAAGACACATAGATGTCCCTTTCACCAGGCTCGACAATGAGAAGATCACGGTTAGTTGCCAGAATCCGCCACATCATGCATGCACTTAAGTCTCTCCACAACAGGTACAAGTATGACTCTGTCATTTTCCATGTTGGTGTGAATGACGTGAGATGTACCTCCCTGGACTATATGAAGAGAGACATGATTGAGCTCTCAGAGTGTGTGTCCCAGGCAGGTATGACCCTAGCCCTAAGCAGCATCCTACCTTCATCATGAATGATACCACAATACCAACAAAAAATAATTGACTTCAACAATTGGCTTAGTTTTTGTGTCATTCCAAGGGAATCCAGTATCTGTCTGATGACATGTCTGACAGGCCTCGATGATTTGCCAAAGATGGCCTCCATCTGTCACCCCTGGGATTCTGGATTCTGGATTCTGGCTATGGCTCTTGTCTCCCCCATTGTGGCTTTTTAGGCAATGTCCCAAAAACAAATTTTACAATATAAAAGATCTGTCAAAAAGAAAATTGAAGGTCATGCGGTCATGAGGTAAAGCTAGGAGCCTCAACCTGAAAATGCACTCACTGGAGGCTCTCCTCACAGTGGAAGATGCCGACATCTGTGTAGTCACAGAAACTTGGTTCAAGGCTGCAGAGAGCACCCCTGCCATACCAGGCTATACCTCATTCCACACATTCCGACCCCAAAGTGAGTTTGGGAAGACTATGGGTGTTGGAGTTTCTATCTTCATTAATGACAAGCACACCTCCAGAGTTGTTTGCCAGCATGATGCATAAGAACTACTCCAGGTGAAACTGACAGTGGCAAGACACCCATCCATGTTATAGCCAGCTATAGACACCCCTCCATAAATTAAGACACTCAGTCCTCCTACCTGGACCTACTTGTCTCCTTCACGGTACTCCCTAACACCCTGATCCTTGGTGACTTCAACTATACCACCATAGACTGAGTGAAGTAATACTGCACTAATGCACTCACCCAATGATTCTTTGACTTCATCAAATCTAATGCACTAGACCTGCTCGTCTCATCCCCCACAAGGGGAGATAACATTCTGGGCTTGGTTCTCACCAACATGGGTGATCATTGCACCATCCCCATAGTAAGTTCTTCCCTGGTGAGATCAGACCATTGGTCTGTCTCATTCAAAGTTCCTGTCTTGCCCAACCCCCCCCCCCCCCGGCCATAACCAGGGTAAAAAACTTCTCTAAAAGCTGACTATGTGCTCCTAAGGGAGGATATCAGTAGCTTCACACCACCACCCCTCCTCAGACATGGGTGCCGGAACCATAAAGCCAGGGGGAAGGGGAGCCCCCAAACACTTTTACAGCTTCAAGACCTGTCGGGAAAAATTAATGAAGTGGAGTTTTCACTGTAACGTGGATTCACGTGGGGAAGTTAAACTAACTAAACTAGCTGTACTTGTTCTCTTATTGCTCTGTGTTACAGGAGTTATGCTGCCGCTGTTCAGTTGGTGCTGCCAGAGTCATGCCGGTAAGGAGAGTTTTGTTCTTTTATTTGCAGGAGTTATGCAGCTCGTGTGTGTGTGTGTGTGTGTGTGTGTGTGTGTGTGTGTGTGTGTGTGTGTGTGTGTGTGTGTGTGTGTGTGTAAAATGCCCCAGTTAAGTATACCTGGTGGTTAGTGTTACTCAGGCTCAAACAAGAGCCTGAATTATCTACCCATACCACCACTTGTGATTCAGGGAGTTGAGTCCATAGATCTCTACTGTCCACACTTTTACAGAATATTTGGCTCATACATTTGGTCTGTTCCTCTTAAAATTTGTGTTTTCTGGCAAATCAGTGAGAACTGAATTCACTAAATAATGATAGCTCTTTATGTTTCAGTCTTCCTACCTTTCAGGAAACACATGGTAACACAAAGCAATTTATTTTATCAGCTGTCTAAGATTATACATATTTAAAATGTGTCCCTGGTTTTGGGCCTTTGGCCTCTGTAATAAATTTTGGCTTTTTCCAGATTTCTTGTGCTGCGAAGTTGAGAGATTTAGTTGATTGTCAAGTGGATTTTACAAGGAGCTGAGAGCTTCAGGGGAAGAGAAGTTTAATGCTACTTATGCTAAGTTGTTTGCACTGTTAGTAGCATAACAGGTAGTATACTTGCTTTTGATGCAGAAGGTTGTGGGTACTACTCCCACAGTAGGCAGATGGATCCGCTGATACCGTACTGTGTTGTACTTTAATGGGAGTGGATGCTGCAGTCCTGTGAATATCCTCCTTTGGAGGAGTTACTTAGTAACTATGAACCCATTATCAGTTTGCCAGCCATTCCCCATTGCAAAATTACTAGCTTAGCATTTTTTTAATATAACATAGGCAATTTATTTTTCAAGGGCAACAGGCACTTTATTTGTAGATGAATCACTTAAATAAAAAGTTGTTTGCTAGCAGCAACCTCTTCATTAGTTACAGATCCCTTTAATGTGGAATTATTTAAATGACTTTTACTTCTGCAGAAATTTTGCATATTTACTGATACTGGTGGATTGTAATGACAGAAGTTTGAGTGGCCTTTTATGGTTGAAATTTTCTGAAATGGGTAGTTTTGTCATTATTGGTTCATACATTTTGTTTCATTGCTCACTAGAAAACTGTTCCAAACTACAAATTTAAAACACATTCTAACAACTGGTGCTGTATTATACAAGGAATATAATTTAAATCAATCAGGTTAATACAATCAGGAAGGTGAATCAAAGAACATATACATGTATGCTTTTTCACAGGATGCAGGAGATCAAAACAGAGGAAGAGACCGGTCACCAATGGTGTCCCCAGGGTTCAGTGCTGAGACTTTTTCTGTTTGCATATACATCTCAAGAGTAAAAGGAAATACCAAAGGGCTTTGGCTGACTAAGTTTGAGACGACTGCAAGCCAGGAGCAGTTACTGAATCCCCAAATGACTTAAACATCATGCAGAAAGGTTTGTCCCAAACAATTAACTGGTGCCAGAATCATGAATTGAAACTAAAGTCCAAGAAATACATTAGTGTATCCTTTGGGAAGTCATCTACTCTAGGGAACTGCCAAATTGACAATGCCCCCTGAGAACTGACCCAGCTGTTTGGCATTTGGCAACTTGTGTGTACAGTGACCTAACTTTTGACCAACATGTGCCCAGAGTCATAACAAAGTCTATATATTGCACAGCTTATAAACAAACTGATTGTGACTAGATCTAGAGATGTTATTGGCCCCCTTTACAAAGCCCTCATTAGGTCACTCATTTTGTATAATGCCCACTTTGGCACGTATCTGTCCAGATCCATGCAACAATTGGAATACCCACAGAGACACCTTACTAAAAGAATACAAGTCCTAAACAGTAGGTCTTGCATGGACCACCTCAAAGATTTGTCACTATACTCAATATCCTACAGAGTGCTTTGAGGTGACATCTAGCATACAGGCATCCTTTGACCTAATACAGCTGGACCTACCGAACATCAGCAAGTCAAATGGCATTAGAAATACTCAGTCCAGATATCTAAACTGAATGTTGTGGAGCAATGGATATATATCCAGAACAGACTACCCATTCAATTAAAACAAAGCTCATCCCTGTCCATATTCAAATATAACTTGGATCTAAGGATGGTTAATAGAAAATGTACTGCAGGATTATCCCTCATGCCACTAATAGATGGAGGCAGTTCCTAAAAGCTGCATCCCTTACATGGGTCCCCTCAAATTATCTACAGTGTGATTACATTTATTCTCACTAGGGCTACAATTATCAGCCATGGGATAGGTAAGACCAATCAGGGAATGTTAATTCAAGCACCAAAATGGAAACTGGCTAAGCTTAAAATGTCCTCTAAGTGAACCTATGTTGTGGCATTAAATAGTTTTAAAAAATTTGCCCTTTTTAGATCACTAAGTGCCCCTGTCACCCCCCCCCCCCCAGTCTTTAACAGCTTCTGGCTCCTCTGCCCTCAGAGGATGCAGGCAACTATGCTGAACAGTACACCAATGCAGTATACAAGTACCAGTACAATTGCATGGACTCAGCCATACCCAACAGAACTAAAATCTACTCCTCAAGGAAGCACAAACCTGTCTGGTGGACATCCTCTATCAACAGGCATTACAACAAAAGGAAGAAACTGTTGTCCAATGGTAAAAGGAACACATGCCCAAATGGAGCAACTAACTCCCTCCTTAGTCTCAACAAGCAAATTAGATCACTAGTGAAAATCTCCAAAGCCAATTATGAATCAAAACTAGCCTCTGAAACTAAGGGAAACCACAAAGCCTTCTTCAATTACATCAGGAACCTCCATGGCAAAGCCCAGGTTTGTTCCAAATTAGTTCTTAATGGTACCACTTACAATGATCCTGTTGACTTAGCCAACCTGCTAGCAGATAGATTCAGCACAAAATTCACTCCCCATCACCCCAAAGGTCCATTTGACATCCCTGATACTTGTCCTGCACCTCACATCTCCATAGGTCAAGTGTTAAAGGCCCTATCCAAGGCAAAGTACACAACTTCCATGGGACCTGATAGTACCCCAGGCTGTATTCTTCACCATCTCCAGGAAGAACTAGCTTTGCCATTGAGCAACCTTTTCAACCACAGCCTAATTACAGGCTTTATTCCAGCAGAGTGAAGATTTGCCATTATAATTCCCTTGCACAAATGTGGTGCCACTACTGACCCTGGAAACTATTGCCCCATTAGCTTGACAAGTCTAATCTGTAAAGCTATGGAGCATATTATTATGGATCTCATAAACAAGGACATAGGTAATATCCAAGCACTTAACCTCACCCAGTTTGGATTTGTCAAGGGCAGATCTTGCCTGTTGAACCTGGTTGATTTTTTTGAGACTGTCACCCTGGATGAGGGAAAGTCAGTACATACAGCTTACCTTGACTTGGCCAAAGCCTTTGACACAATCTCCCACTTGGGCATCATCAAAAATCTAGCACAACTGGGTGTAAATCCCTATCTCATCAGGTGGGTGGCCAACTGACTCACCAATAAGACCCACAAGGTCAAAATAGGTGCCTCCACCTCCAACAGCAGACCTGTCACTAGTGGTGTTCCCCAGGGATCTGTCCTGGGACCCCTACTGTTTGGCATCTACTTCTCAGAGGTCCAGGGAAAAACAAAAGGCCTGTGGCTGATCAAGTTTGCGGACGACTGTAAGTTGGGTGCTGTCACTGACTCCCCAAATGATGTTAACATACTACAAGAGGTTCTCACAGCAACAAATGACTGCTGCCAAAGTCATGGCCTTAAGTTAAATGCAAAAAATGTAATATCATATAATTCGGCAAAAACATGGCCCCTACTGATTACCACATCAACGGCAACCCCCTAAGCATACAACCTGTGCTGAGAGACCTGGGTACACATGTTGACAACAATCTCACATTTGATCATCATGTAGTGGCAGTGGTCAGAAAAGCCTTTTATTTGGTTCACCTCATAAGTAAAGGGGTTGCATCCAGAAAAAAGAAGTTATTACCTATCTGTACTCTTCTGTCATTAGGCCCATAATTGAGTACAATGCCCCATTTGGTATGTATCTCTCCAAACACCTGCACCAATTGGAAAGCCCACAGAAATACCTCACAAAGAGAATCCATAGCCTCCAACACCTGTCCTATGTGGACAGGCTCAAATCATTATCACTGTACTCGGTATCGTACAGATTGCTCAGAGGTGATCTGTGTCTCACCTATAAGGCAATCTTGGACCCTGCCCTACTAGAGATACTCTATATCCATAAGTCTAATGTCTTGGATATTACCCAATTGAAAGGCCTAAATCTAATATGTGACATCAACAAAACCTGTTGGAGAGACAGGTTTGTCTCCAGAGGCTGCCCTGTCTCTGGAATAGACTTCCCATACAAGTCAAACAGAGTACATCGCTGACCCTCTTCAAGCGTAACCTTGATGAGTGGATGAGAAACCACAAATTTGTCCCAGGGGTTCCACCTGGTCCCTCATTGACAGGGACAATAGGTGCTGACTGAGGTTTTTTTTTTGGGGATAAACTCTTACCTAAGCTTGCAAGGGCCCCAGGGCCATTAGCCTAGTAGCCTCCTATGATCTTAAGTAATAAGTCAGCTATAAGAAAGGGGCTAAGGAAAGGCTAGAGCAGAAAACATTCACTATTGCTAAGTGGGACTGGAAGACTAGAAAAGTAGTTCTCAGTTAGATATTTATATTAGAGAGAGCTGTCACTTTTGCTAAAGGGAATTAAAAGACAAGAGCAATGTCTCTGGGTAGTGGAGGTCCTTGTAGCAGAAAAGGGGACTAGAGAAAAGGCTAGAATTTGTTCCACTTACATCTGCTGGAGAGAGTCTGCTGCAGTCAGTTATCTGCAACTGTTTTCCCAATAAACGCTGGACAGTATTTAAGGGATTGTCTTATAATGTATGCCTTATATCTAGCAGTTAATCTAGAGGATTAAGGCTCTGAAATTTTAATAATATGCTTCTTTTAGTCAAAAGAGTAAATGGTTTGATTCCTTCCACTTCTATTTGCCATTTGTGCTGCTCTAAGCCCGTCACTTAACCAGATAGTACTCCCTAATAACCCCTGAAGAAGGAAACTCTAAGCCTGTCACTTAACCAGATAGTACTCCCTGATAACCCCTGAAGAAGGAAACTCTAAGCCCGTCACTTAACCAGATAGTACTCCCTGATAACCCCTGAAGAAGGAAACTCTAAGCCCGTCACTTAACCAGATAGTACTCCCTGATAACCCCTGAAGAAGGAAACTCTAAGCCATTCACTTAAGCAGACAGTACTTCCAGATCACCTCTGAATTGGGAAACTTAACCAGATAGTATGATAACCCCTGAAGAAGGAAACTCTAAGCCATTTCAAGCGCAGACAGTACTTCCAGATCACCTCTGAATTGGAAACTTAACCAGATAGTACTCCTAACCCCTGAAGAAGGAAACTCTAAGCCATTCACTTAAGCAGACAGTACTTCCAGATCACCTCTGAATTGGGAAACTTAACCAGATAGTACTCCCTAATAACCCCTGAAGAAGGAAACTCTAAGCCATTCACTTAAGCAGACAGTACTTCCAGATCACCTCTGAATTGGGAAACTTTGTGTAGTCAGTTTACTCCATTTAAAAATAGATTAAATAAAAAATGTGAACCTTGTATGAAAGACTCAATACGTGTTATTTAGAGACACCTGCGTTTTGAATAGACAATAAACTGCTTTATTTTACAAAGATGGGTGTCAAGTTGTATTTCATTACAGTATGTATATATACACATCCATGCATATATACACTTATGTGGCTATTACTTTTACTTTATTTATTTTACATTTGTTTACCGGGAAAGTCCAATTTCTGCAGAGGCATGGGAAGAAAAGCTCCACTATAACTACAAACAGTATAAAACATCGATATGGAAAACAGTTTTATTGAAAAAAAGCTCAGCTTATGGCAGTAGACGACCAGACAGTCGTAGATATACACACTGTGGATTGAGAGCATATCTTAATACAATCAAAATAATTGCAATATCATGTAACTTCTCAGCTAAATACAACAGAGTTCACTGTATATATGTAGCATGGAATGCCATTTCATGAAGGGAAGGGAAACAGGTGAAAAGCTAGACCAGGCGAAGCTGTATTTCTAAATGAAGAAACTTTAAAATGCCTTTTTTTTTTAGGGAGAGATTTGTTTGTGAATGCGTCAGATTCAAATGAATGTATTTTTGATTAGCCTGATGACAATTGAAGTAATGATGTCATTTCCTTTGGTGCCATACGATGATGTAGGAGTACTGTTTAAATCTTTAAGTGTCTTTGGTTTTATTGTCTGATGAAATTCGGTATATTATTTTCGGACAAAAGCACTCACAATATATATTAAACGTTTTCAGTTTCAGTAGTGTGTATTTCTCTTTCTCCGCTTTCTTCTCTGTGTTTTATTAATCATTTTTATGTCATACTCAAGAGTAATCTTTCCTGTAAGACTAGTTTTCACTTTTTTGTTTTGATCTTCCTTAAGGAAAGTGTGCACTAGCCTTAAGGCAGGAAAACTACATTTCCTTGGTATTAGGCTGTATATGGATTAGCTGCAAAAAGGTCGAGAATGTTTTAGTTTAGCAGTTTACAAATGAATAAGCAGCTGGTCATCAGGTGTCCAAGATCACACAGTTCCCATGGTTGGGGAATACGCTGTTACCCCATATTTATGAGATCTCAGAGTTATTGTATATAATTAGAAGGGGATGTGGGGAAGCAGGGAGAGAGGCTTATTCCCCCTGACAAAAATGATGTTCTCTTTTGTCTTTTTAATTTAAATTTTTCATGCATCAAGGCTGTTTCTTGGTGCATGCATAGTTACATGCTGATTTTCTCAATTTTGACTTTTGTAAATTCAATGATTGGCATTGCCCATGCATCGAATTTCAGTATCGCGAGACCATGAAAGCGAATCCACAAAACACCGAAACTACAAAACCCCGACATTCAAAAACCCGAACAAACTGCACACACCACAGCACACATACACCAAAACACCCACATCACAAAATAAACAAAACTACACACATACACAACTCATACAAACATAAGCAGGGTGTCAAGCCCCCGTGCACTCCCCACACCCTCCCTACTTATATATACTAACTCTGAGATCGCAGAAACAAGAAACAAAAGCAAACTCACACACGCACATTCTCCTGTCCCTCACACACACATCAAACATATCAGCACACTCACATACACTCTAACTTCCACTCAAAACCCTTACAAAACACTCAGTTACCTGACATAACACCCAGATCCACACACAGCACCATGCACCATCAACACGCAAACCCAGACATAACGTAGCGTAAGTCTATAACCGTGAATTAGAGATATTCAAATTCGCAATTATGAACTTTCGCTATTTTCAACATTCGGCTTTATAGTTTAGAGATACTGAAATTCGACATTTCAGTATTTCGAGATTATAAAGTGTTCCTATATGTATATATATATATATATATATATATATATACATATATATATATATATATATATATATATATTTATGGCATAACTCTACTTGTTACTGTTGACTGGTCTGTGATGCTAGGTCAGGAAATGCTGGGAGGAAATAGATGATAGATGTCACAGAGCAGAAGACCATACCATTCACACACAGACACACACACACACACACACACACACACACACACACACACACACACACACACACACACACACACACACACACACACACACACACCACATACATACATACACACACACACACACACACACACACACACACACACACACACACACACACACACACACACACACACACATATACATATGTATTTCCAATGTGACTGCAGACAAGCTGAGCCGATGTATCCTAATGTCTCACAAGTGATCCCTCAATCCAGTTGTAGCGGCGAAGATTTTCAGCTGCTGGGGTGAGCCCTGCTGTGATCTTTTTACCTCCCCACTAAACAACAAATGCAGCAGCTACTTTGCCCTAATCCCCCCACAGGGGGAATCCTCGAGGGACGCTCTGACCCACAATTGGCCCATGCTGTGACCCACAGTTGGCCCATGCTGTGACCCACAATTGGCCCATGCTGTGACCCACAATTGGCCCATGCTGTGACCCACAATTGGCCCATGGGACTTCCGTATGCCTTCAATCCCTTTCCCTTGATTCCCCTTTTTCTAAAGCAGGACCTTCGCCTGAGAATAAATCCTCATTGCCCCTTACTGGCCATGACAAATTCGGTTTCTCTTCCTTTGGCCTCACCTAGTATGCCAGCCCTGGATTCTGGATCCAACTCCGGAACTGATCTCGCATCTGCAGGGGTTGATGCACCCCAGCATTCCAAGTGTCAAGCTGACAGCTTGGTTTCTCCACTTTGGTAATAGTCAGGAAGAGTAACCTTACCTCCTTGTACGTCATGTTCTTCTGGTGTCACATAAACCAGCCACCAGGAAAACCTATCTCAACAAATGGAAGAGATTTCTTATTTGGTCCCAACAAAGAAAGCTGGATCCTTGCTAAGCTCCTGTTACTGTGGTTTGGCATGATCTGTCAGACAGTTTCCACAATTGAAGTTCATTTGGGTGCAATCTCAAACTTTCATGATGGTTTCCAAGATTCATCCTTAATCTCCCATTGCCTCTGCAAAACCTTTTTAAAAGGGTTCTTGCACATCAGACCACCTTTCAAAGAGCCGATTGACCCTTAGAATTTAACACTAGTGCTGCAATCCCTGACACAACCTCCTTTCAAGCCTGCAAATTCTTGTGATATGAAGTTTTTGTCCTGGAAGTCATTGTTTTTAGTAGCCATAACTTCATCTACATGTATTTCTGAGCTTCAGGCCTTATGCATAAAATGTCCTTATATAATTTTTCATAGGGACAGAGTATCACTCCAGACCAACCCCTCCTTCCTTCCAAAAGTTATCTCAGAAATGACAATTAACCAGATGATTGACCTACCTATCTTTTTTCCAAACTGTTCAAATAAAGGGGAATACTACCTTCATTTGCTGAATGTACATAAACAATTACGTTTTTATCTGCACAGAACAAAACCAGTAAGTAAATCAGACCAGTTGTTTGTGTCTTTCTCAGGCCCAAAATTGGGGGACCCTGTTTCTAAAGTGGCCTTATCTAAGTGGTTGAGAAACTGTATATCCTTCATCTACCAATATAATAAAATTCCTCTACTGAGCAAGGTCAAAGGCACACTCAACCAGATCAGTGGCAACTTCTGTGGCTTTTCATTCAAGGGCTTCAATGGATGATATCTGTGCAGCTACAACCTGGTCTACCCCCATACCTTTATTACCCATTACAAATTGGACCTGGTCTCCATGGGAAGAGCATCCTTTGGTTAAATGGTACTTAGGAACATTCTTCCAAAAGGGCCTCCCAGAAGATAAAGTATCTAGGGACTCTGTCCAATTAGTAAGGAATGAATGAAGATGAACAACATCAGATAAAGAAGTTATGTTCTTACCATAACGTTCCATCTGTGTTGTTCATCTTCATTCATTCATTACGTCCCAACCACCTTACCCCTCCAGAGGCTCCTGGAGGATTGGATTGGGTCCTAATCCTGCTTTAGGGTTTTTGCTCAGAAAAAGCATCTGCTTTCCTTATCACGGGCAAACTCGATCTGAGGGAACAGGGAGTGGGGCACTATGGGTAAAAGCTTAGCTCGAGAGTTTTTTGGCCAGCACAAGCTTGTTAGAAGGCCAAATTGGCTTGAGAATGTTCCTTAATCGGTTCAGACAAGTGGTCATTTTTCCTACATAAAACGCATTACAAATAACACAAGAGGTGCAGTAGACAATGTTGCTCATATTACAATTTTATAAACCGCTAATACTAGTAGAAAAAGCATTATGTAAAAATTTAAATTCTTTACAAACTAATACATATGTACAAAATTAGCAGCAACACTTCCTGGAGGCACTGCTCGAGTATGAAGAATCAAAATAGACCATGATACATATACTATACACATTTGTTTGTGTCTTTGGCTTTTCCCAGTTAGGGGTCGCCACAGCGGAACTCTGGTCCACTAGTGATTGGCAGTTGATTTTTACGTACCGGCTTGCCAGGCCTGATGCACAACCTTCAACGAAAGTACGCCCATTCACGTATGTCTCCACGCAGAAGATGCTCTAGCGGAGAATCGAACCGGACAGCGTCTTACTGTTAGGCGACATATTTACAAAATTGACAATGTCCACAAGAAAACATACCTTTATTACCAATATTAGTTGTCTTTTTGTGATCAGTTTCAAAATAATTTTTTAATGTGTGTGCTTTTTACCACGGAAAACTGGGAAGCTCCTACTGCATTACAAATATGTGAATTCCCGTGGATTACACTCCAGTTTTTAACTATAATGCTTTGAATGGTCCCCATATTATTAGAAATGGGTAATAAGTTTTAGTTCACTACTACTTTGTTTTTTGGCTTAAAACCCAAATTTTAAAATAGGCTGAAATTTGGTATATCTGGCTTCCATCACTTCTTTCATGATTCTTTCAACCAAGCTAAATGGATAATTTCTCTCACAAAACATTCTTTTTAACATTACTCATTCTTTGACAAAAGTACGGCCTTCACTAATAATTCTGCTTAATCTAACATACTGTCCTTTGACTACATTTGATTTCATGAACTTTAGATGCCAACTACCATATTCTAAACAGTTATTTTAAAATATAGCCTTTCTAAACATATTTGTAGTAAACAAATTATTATTTAAATCCATACTTAACTGAATGTACAAAAATTAGATTTGTGAACTGAACCCTGATTTTTTAAAAGTCAAGAAAACAATACTTTGATGTATTTCTTTCAAAAATTGGTTAAATTCACTTTCATCCACTTGCCAAATTAATAAAAATATGTCATCAATAAAGCATTTATAAAGTCTGGCTTTATTGAAACCATTCAAATGCATTAAAAATTCACTCTCCCATCACTTAAAACAAGGTTAGAATATGCAGTGGCCATGCACGCCCCTATCACAATACTTCTTTGTTGATCATAAATGACCTCATTAAAACAAAAAAAATATTTTCAAGTACTATTCTTAAAAGAGACCATATTAATTCCACTTTTTTCATGCAAATTGACATGATCGTAGTAAACCATATATATTTACTTATTTTAATTATTTTATTTTACATTTGTTTACTGGGTAGTGTCTGACTGGGCTAGTTCATAGGTTTATAGGTTCATAGGTTGGTACTAGGCTATCAGCCCTAGGGCCTAGACAAGCCTAGCCATAACAATTCCCTGGCTATTTCTTCCCACACTATTTACCTCGCTGGACCCCTGTCTAACAGGGCGACTGACATGATCCCTGGGGTTCAGTAGCCCATTTTCAGCAGAGACCTGGGGAGAAAAGCTCCACAAACAGTTAACAAATAGCAAATAACAAGTAACAAATATAGTGTTACATAGATGATCATAAAAATTATTACAGTACATTATAAACATTGTGAAAAAAACTAAAATGAGAAATAATGCATCATAGTAGCACGATTGAAACATGTATACCACAGAAAATCTTGTTAACTGGGTGAAAAATTGAGACAGAAACAGTGAGCATGTCTAATGAAGAGATTTAAGCAGATGTAGAGTCTGCGTGAATAGACAAAGAGAGAAAAATGTGAAGTACTGAAAGTAAATTCATATCAAAACCATTGGAAGGTGATCAGCTATAACACTGAGGAATAATAGATAACAACCAGCTATAAAGAGAATAGATGGGTGTTCTTGAGGACATAGTAGGAGAGAGGAGTTATCCAGGGGTACTACAATGGCAGAGCCACTTGCTTTTTAGATATTCTTTTAATTTTGTTTTAAAGGAAGAACACCAGGGGCTGTTTTGTAAGCTTAAGGGCAGGGTTTTCCAAGACTTGGCTATTTATGAATAGAGGGAGACACCGTTGTTTTTTTATATGATTGTATTGTTTTGAGAAGAGGTCTATTGGAAGATCTAAGAGATCTGCTGTTTACTTGTAGTTGGACTATGGGAAACCATTTGGGTAGTATATGATTTTATGGATGAGGGTAAGTTGGTGGGTCTATTGTGTATGTCCGAACCACCCTAATGTCAACTTTAAAACACAGCCAAAATAAGTTTGATAATACAGAATAGCAAAAATAAATAAATAAATAAAAATAAAACAATAATCTCGACAGAGGAAAATTATTTCCTTTTCTGATATTTAAACTAAATACCCCCATAACACTAGCCTGAAATTTGTATGAGAAAGTGCAGCATTAGGATTAAGGTTAGCACCCATTATTAAAGAAGGCGGGGGGGGAGCTTCACTTTGATAATGTGGATTTTGCATGTTGGTGTGCAAAGCAGTATATATTTACAGAGTTTATGTTACTGTCTAAGCAGTTGATTCAATGCTATTAGTGCTAGCAAAAAACTGCAGTAATATACGTAAACACTAAATAACAGGAAAACAAATCCTAGTCAGCCTTAGGACTGAAGGGGCGTTTAGCTTACCTTCTTTGTTGATGCCTCTTTTGTCAGTGTTCCTTTTTTTCAGAAATGTGATGTGGCTTTACATTTTACATGATGTGTTGAGTAATGCTAGTCAGCCGAGCATGTTTGAATGTTTTTTGTACTTTTGTGGGGGTTGCAGAAAGATTTCCTCCCTACAGAAAAATATTTTTTGTAGTTTTTGATTGATGTTTTTTGTAATGCATCTTTCAGAAAACAGAAAACTGTCAATTGAAGCAGAGACTCTTGATGGAATGCAATTAAAGCGAGCCACTCCATTCCTCTGTTACAGGAAAAAATTCTACAATATTTCCTTCTGGGGTTAAAAACAAGAACAACAAATACACCATGCATCAATGTCCAGTAAACCTCCATTTAATTATAACAGAAATAACAGGGCATTGATGAGCCCTGCATGCTTACAATAGTTCTCAGAAGCATTCTCTCTGGCACCTTTTCACCACTGATACAGAAGGCCAGTATGATTCTAGCACTATTCAGCAGAATGGCTTATGCCACTGAAAAATGTAACCAGCAAGACTGTGCCAAATGCCCACTTTCTACTGGGAACAGTCATGCTCTCTTTTGTCCCTACACAGCAAGTGAAGAAGAAACTTTCTTTAGGTCACCATGTAGGATTGCTGCCACCATCAGTGCTCCAGGAAGCCGTGGCCATTCTCCAGACCACATTTCACAGGAAGCCATGGCCATTCTCCAGGCCACATTTCACAGGAAGCCATGGCCATTCTCCAGACTGCATTTCACAGGAAGCCATGGCCATTCTCCAGGCCACATTTCACAGGAAGCCATGGCCATTCTCCAGGCCACATTTCACAGGAAGCCATGGCCATTCTCCAGGCCACATTTCGGAGAAATAGGGAAGCCTTCTTCTGGCTGCATTAATTGATGTTACTGAAGGTGTAAATGAAATTTAACATTTGCTGGTGATAGTAATTAACTCATAAGGGCTATAAACAAATAAAGTGCAGTTGTGCAAGTAAACGTATCATAATAATAGATATTCTGATAGATCACTGTTGCAGTAGCCTAACCTACTTGCGTCCTACTCCACTGCAACCAGTCAGCTCTCACAGCTAAAGGCCACCCTTCAAATGCTTGGCAGAAGTTTGGAAAATGCTCTGTGTAAAAGACAGAGCACCAAAAGTTCATAGCTTTCTTGACACAAAAAGAGAGGCAATAGTCCTGAAAGTAAAAATGCTATGAAACATAACACATGTGTAAGTATGTACACTAAGGTACGTACATCTATGCCCTGGCAATACAAAAAAAACACGTCTTAAAGAAGGGGGCTGAAGAGTGGGTAAGCTGCTGCAACAGTGATCAGTAGATATTGAAGGGACATTCAAAGAAGCTTTCATGGGAAGAAGGAAGGGTAACCACTTCTTTTGCATGTAAAAATTTTAACATATGAACTTGACAGTTTAGAATCCTGAAAGTTAACATAGTGGACGTATACGTTTTGTTCCCAAATTTGTCAAAAGATTTCCCATCCTTGTCAGAGGAAAAGGGATTATCTGCAGCAATTTGCTTAGCAAAATCAGTTTTTTAGATAAGGAATTCATTGCAAAGCCTACTTTAGGGATAGAAAATAATGAATCTGAGGTACCCAGTATAACGTCACACTCCTTAGGGGGAGGTGGTTGGTCATCAAGGAAACAAGCAGTGAGAAAACATTCTTTAAAGTAGGTAAACCAAAAACGAGCTTCAAGAAGCAGTTCACTCAAGACGTTATTTGATAAAACTATTGTTATTTAACAATATTGTTAGCACACACTTTCGTTGGGCTCAGTGTCCCTCCTTCATCAGACACAAGAATAAAAAATGTAATTATGTGAGTTCAATTTATACACTCAAATTCAATTAATTAATTATACCAAGTGGATTCAATTACAAATACAATTACAAATACAAAAACCTGCACACTAAACCGGAAGACTACAAGAACACTAAATAACACTACTACTAATCAGTGCTAAATCTGTAATGCCCTTTTAAACATTCGATAATTAATTTCAAAGCAAAATGTTTAATTATATGAAACTGTATAAAAAATATAAATATATATTTATTTATATATATATATATATATATATATATATATATATAAAATGTGTATATATAAAACATAAACTACATATATATATTCTTATGTTTTTTTTTTTAAATATATATGTATATAAATGTATCAACAACTTCTTTTAAAAACATTAGTTAAAATTCTTTAAAACCCAATTACCTTTTTAAAGCAAGGTTTTTTAACACACAACTAATGGACACATGTTCGTTTAACCCAGGAAAAATATATGAGGCAGTCCGAATTTGCCAAAAGAGTTCATCCACTTCCAAATTATTCTGCCAAGGACCACCCCTAACATCAGGGTTAATTTTCTTAAGGACAGTAAATTTGAAGTGATGATTTGAGAAAACATTAATATGCCTTGCTAAGGCATTATTAAGATCATCTGTTTATAGCGTACACGTGTTCATAAATGGCTGCTTCACTTTCCTTTCAGTCTTACCGATATAGAAAGCAGCACATCCTTGACAAACAGCAGCATACACAACATTTCTAGTTTCACAATTATATTTGCCTGCCACATTATACATTTGGTCCCTTAATTTAATTTTGGGATCCATACACACGTACCTACACTGCCTACATGCCCCACATTTACTCATTCCGGGGTTACGATGACCACTAGTTCTAGATTTACTCTCCAAAAGTGCCTTCAAGTTATATTCCCCTCTTAAATATCATTTTTGGGCTATCACCTAACTGTCCAAACAAAAAACGTTTACATGGTTTGTCTTTTGGAATTTTGGATTCTTTAAAGTAATCAAAAGATGAGGAACATCCAGGGAGTCCCTGATATGTACAACAGGACCTGGCCTGACACCCAAGGAGTCCCTGATAGGCACAACAGGAGCTGGCCTGACACCTAGGAGTCCCTGATAGGCACAATGGGAGCTGGCCTGACACCCAAGGAGTCCCTGATAGGCACAACAGGAGCTGGCCTGACACCCAAGGAGTCCCTGATAGGCACAACAGGAGCTGGCCTGATACCCAGGGAGTCCTTGATAGGCACAACAGGAGCTGGCCTGACACCCAGGGAGTCCCTGATAGGCACAACAGGAGCTGGCCTGACACCCAAGAAGTCCCTGATAGGCACAACAGAAGCTGGCATGACACTCAGGGAGTCCCTGAGAGGCACAACAGGAGCTGGCCTGACACCCAGGGAGTCCCTGATAGGCACAACAGGAGCTGGCCTGACACCCAAGGAGTCCCTGATAGGCACAACAGGAGCTGGCCTGACACCCAGTGAGTCCCTGATAGGCACAACAGGAGCTGGCCTGACACCCAAGGAGTCCCTGATCGGCACAACAGGAGCTGGCATGACACCCAGGGAGTCCCTGACAGGCACAACAGGAGCTGACCTGACACCCAGTGAGTCTCTGATAGGCACAACAGGAGCTGGCCTGACACCCAAGGAGTCCCTGATAGGCACAACAGGAGCTGGCCTGATACCCAGGGAGTCCTTGATAGGCACAACAGGAGCTGGCCTGACACCCAGGGAGTCCCTGATAGGCACAACAGGAGCTGGCCTGACACCCAAGGAGTCCCTGGTAGGCACAACAAGAGCTGGCATGACACTCAGGGAACCCCTGAGAGGCACACCAGGAGCTGGCCTCACATCCAATGAGTCCCTGAGAGGCACAACAGGAGCTTGCCTGACACCCAGGGAGTCCATGAAGCACAACAGGAGCTGGCCTGACACCCAGTGAGTCCCTGATAGGCACAACAGGAGCTGGCCTGACACCCAAGGAGTCCCTGATCGTTACAACAGGAGCTGGCATGACACCCAGGGAGTCCCTGACAGGCACAACAGGAGCTGACCTGACACCCAGTGAGTCTCTGATAGGCACAACTGGAGTGGCCTGACACCCAAGGTGTCTCTGAGGCACAACGGGAGCTGGCCTGATACCAAGGGAGACCCAGAGGCATGATAGGAGCTGGTCTGACACCCAGGGAGTCCCTGATAACTTTCTTCTTTTTGTGGATGGGGAAGGAAGAAACATGAAGCCAGGTACGTGCTGCACAGGTTAAACTGAGAAAGACACTCTAAAGATAAATAACAAAGCTTGTACGAGTCAGTAAAATGTTAGATAGAGAACAACTGGTTCTGAGGTAATTAAGCCACTGATAGTCCTCCAAAGCAGAATATCCTGCCCTAGCACAGAAACCTACAAAATCTGTAGAAAAATAATGTCAAAAACTAGAATATTTCACTCTGAATGTTCACAGAAGCATGCACACACAAAACGCCATCAGAACATCAGTGACACTTTCCTAGCAAAATACCATAAGCTAGTCAGACAAAATTAAGTTTTCCTCAGAAAATTAAATTTATTAGAAGTTTTTCCCCAAAAGGGAAATTATCTATCCAACCTTGAAGTATATCTATCCAACCTTGAAGTATTGCTAGGTGATCAACAGTTCAATGGGGCCCACTGAAGGCAGCAAGAAACGTCTGAACCTTTGGCATGCTGTCTTTTTATGTAGAACTCCTCTCGAGCTCCTGTCACAGCACTTGGGGTGTTCTTTTTAGCTTTGAAAGCTGACTGCTTTCAGTGGGGTAGGACCCAAATAGCTTAGGCTACTGCAACAGTGATCTAATCTAGAACATTTACAGAGATGCAGTAACAGAGCATATAATTAACACATTCGGGAGCTGCAACTCTTATCTTATTGATTGAAAATCTTATTGATATATTGCATTAAGGAGAATGTTGCATTGAGAATGAATGGTATTATTCTGTTTTTGAGCTAACCACTAAATATGAACATCTGGAAGCTGAAAAAGTCCAAAACAAGTCCTTCAAATAAGGAACCAGTATATTAAAAAGTCTGTCAATCCTTTATTCTAATGGTGAGCTGATGCAAGAAAGTCATACTGCTGTAACAAACCTGTGAAAGGAAAATATTTCCCTCAGACAGAAGAAAGACACTGTTGCTAACCTTCTATCATTCAGAGGTATCCAATATAGAAAAGAGTTTAGACACTCTGTCTGATAGCTATAGAAACCATTCAGCAGAAGTGATGTGTGCCCAGTGCCACTCAGCAGAACTGACCTGTGCTTAGTACCAGTCAGCAGAACTGACCTGTGCCCAGTACCACTCAACAGCACTGACCTGTGCCCAGTACCACTCAGCAGAACTGACCTATGCCCAGTAAAACTCAGCAGAACTGACCTGTGCCTAGTACCACTAAGCAGAACTGACCTGTGCCCAGCATCACTCAGCAGAACTGACCTTCACCCACTAATAGTCAGCAGAACTGACCCGTGCACAGTACCAGTCAGCAGAACTGACATGTGCCCAGGACCACTCAGCAGAACTGAGCTGTACCTAGTACCACTCAGTAGAACTGACCTTGCCCAGGACCACACACCAGAACTGACCTTGCCCACTACCACTAAGCAGAATTGAACCTGGCCAGTACCACTCAGCAGAAATTACCTTGCCCAGGCCACTCAGCAGAACTGAAATGTGCACAGTACCACTGAGCAGAACTGACCTGTGCCCAGTACCACTCAGCAGAACTGACGGGCATCTAGTCCCACTCAGCAGAACTGACCCTGGCCAGTTCCACTCAGCAGAACTGACCTTGGCCCAACACCAGTCAGCAGAACTGACCTGTGCCCAGTATCACTCAGCAGAACTGACCTTTGCCTAATACCAGCCAGCAGAACTGACCTTGTCCAGCATCACTCAGAATTGACCTGTGCCCGGTACCACTCAGCAGAACTAGCCTGTGCCCAATACCAGTCAGCAGAACTGACCTGTGCATAGTACCACTCAGCAGAACTGACCTTGCCCACTACCACTCAGCAGAACTGACCTGTGCCCAGGACCACTCAGCAGAACTGACCTTGCCCACTACCACTCAGCAGAATAGACCTTGCCCAATACTAGTCAGAACTGATGTGTGCCTAGCACCACTCAGCAGAACTCACCTGTGCCTAGTACCACTCAGCAGAACTGACCTTGGCCAGTACCACTCAGCAGAACTGACCTGTGCCCAACACCAGTCAGCAGAACTGACCTGTGCCTAGTACCCCTCAGCAGAACTGACCTTGCCCAATACTAGTCAGAACTGACGTGTGCCCAATATGATAAACAGTTACAAAAGCAGAAGCTGCAGAAATAAGCATGAATCCAACAGAATGGGTAATTGTATGTGAGTCAGACGCAATACTGAACAAGCAGACTTAACATTTATATCAGATATAAAATAGAATTCAGGGGTCACCACAGTAGATCAACTGTTTCCATTTCTTGCTGTCCTCTGCATCTTGCTCTGTCATACCAACCACCTGCATGTCCTCTCTCACCACATCCATAAACCTTATCTTAGGCCTCCCTCTTTTCCTGTTACCTGGCAGCTTCAACCTTAGCATCTTTTTCCCAATATACTCTGCATCCCTCCTCAGCACATGTCCAAACCAATGTAATCTTGCCTCTCTGGCTTTGTCTCCAAACCTTTCAATGTGGGCTGACCCTCTAATATACTTATTCCTAATCCTGTCCATCCTTGTCACACCCAGTGCAAATCTTAACATCTTTAACTCTGCCATGTCAAGCTCTGACTCCTGCCTTTTTGTCAATGCCACTGTCTCCAACCCATATAACATAGCTGGTCTCACTACCCTCTTGTAGACCTTCCCTTTCACTCTTACTGGTACTCGTCTGTCACAAATCACTCCTGACACTCTTCTTCACCCACTCCATTCTGCCTGTACTCTCTTCTTCACCTCTCTTCCACACTCACCATTACTCTGAACTGTTGATCCCAAGTACTTAAACTCATCCACCTTCCCCACCTCTATTCCCTGCATCCTCACCATTCCTCGATCCTCCCTCTCATTCACACACATGTATTCTGTCTTAGCCCTGCTGACCTTCATTTTTCTTCTCTCTAGAGCATATCTCCACCTCTCCAGGGTCTCCTCCACGTGTTCCCTACTCTCGCTACAGATCACAATGTCATCTGCAAACATCATAGTCCACGGGGACTCCTGTCTAATCTCATCTGTCAACCTGTCCATTACCACTGCAAATAAGAAAGGGCTCAGAGCTGATCTTTGATGTAATCCCACCTCCACCTTAAACGCATCCGTCACTCCCACCGCAGACCTCACCGCTGTCACACTACCTTGTACATATCCTGTACCACTCGTATATACTTCTCTGACACAACCGACTTCCTCGTACAATACCACAACTCCTCTCTAGGCACCCTGTCATATGCTTTCTCTAAATCCACAAAGACACAATGCAACTCCTTCTGACCTTCCCTGTACTTCTCCATCAACACTCCCAGAGCAAACATCGCATCTGTAGTGCTCTTTCCTGGCACGAAACCATACTGCTGTTCACTAATCATCACCTCCCTTCTTAACCTAGCTTCCACTACTCTTTCCCATAACTTCATGCTGTGACTGATCAGTTTAATCCCTCTGTAGTTACTGCAGCTCTGCACATCACCCTTATTCTTAAAAATCGGTACCGAAACACTTTTTCTCCATTCCTCAGGCATCCTCTCACTTTCCAAAATTTCATTAAACATGATTAAAAGCTCCACTGTCATTTCACCTAAACACCTCCATGCTTCCACAGGTATGTCATCTGGACCAACAGCCTTTGCGTTCTTCATCCTCTTCATAGCTATCCTTACTTCCTCCTTGCTAATCCACTGCACTTCATGATTCACTATCCGCACATCATCCAACCTTCTCTCCCTCTCATTCACTTCATTCATCAACCCCTCAAAGTACTCTTTCCATCTGCTCAACACACTCTCCTCGCTTGTGTGTGTTTCCCTCATTATCCTTTATCACCTTTACCTGCTGCACATCTTTACTAGCTCGGTCGCTCTGTCTAGCCATTCAGTACAGGTCCTTTTCTCCCTCCTTAGTGTCCAACCTTTCATACAACTCTTCATATGCCTTATCCTTAGCCTTCGCCACCTCTCTCTTTGCCAAACACCTCATCTACTTATATTCCTGTGTACTTTCTTCATCTCTTTGACAATCCCACTTCTTCGCCAACCTCTTTCTCTGTATACTCTCCTGTACTTCTTCATTCCACCACCAGGTCTCCTTGTACTCCTTCCTCTTTCCAGATGTCACAGCCCTGGCTAATAACGCCCACCTCCCTACCATGTTTGTCCAGTCTGGAAAGCTTTGTTCCCTCCTTCTTTCTGCTGTGTAAATCTAAAGGCCTGGCTTCCTTTCTACTCACTTCCTTTCACTCATAGCCTTTGCTGTCCTGTCCATCTCCCTTTCACTTGTAGCCTTTGCTGTCCTGTCCATCTCCCTTCACTCATGGCCTTTGCTGTCCTATCCATCTCCCTTCATTCATGGCCTTTGCTGTCCTATCCATCTCCCTTCACTCATGGCCTTTGCTGTCCTATCCATCTCCCTTCACTCATGGCCTTTGCTGTCCTGTCCATCTCCCTTCACTCATGGCCTTTGCTGTCCTGTCCATCTCCCTTTCACTCATAGCCTTTGCTGTCCTGTCCTTCTCCCTTTCACTTGTAGCCTTTGCTGTCCTGTCCATCTCCCTTCACTCATGGCCTTTACTGTCCTGTCCATCTCCCTTCACTCATAGCCTTTGCTGTCCTGTCCATCTCCCTTCACTCATGGCCTTTGCTGTCCTGTGCATCTCCCTTCACTCATGGCCTTTGCTGTCCTGTCCATCTCCCTTTCAGTCATAGCCTTTGCTGTCCTGTCCATCTCTCTTTCACTTGTAACCTTTGCTGTCCTGTCCATCTCCCTTCACTCATAGCCTTTGCTGTCCTGTCCAACTCCAATTTGCACTCTGATTCCTCACATCTCTGTTGAAACTTTTCCCCACCCCCCACCCCTCCCTGTTCTTGGCTGTAGTTTAAATTTGGTGGCTTTTGCAGTGCCCACCCCACTGTAGATTTGATCTAGGACACTCCCCCAGTCCCATCTCTTTACCGCATTCTACCTAATAAGCCGTTTCTGCACTTGCTTTTAGTCCTTTTTAATTTAATTACATTTTTTCAAACTGTGTGTGGACTAATATTGCTACATACTCAAGTGTGCCAGCTTGCACTGCATGTGAATTGTTTTTACTACTGTTTTTGTTACTTTTCTGAAAAAAAAAAAATTGTTAGCCTGTTTCCTGCCTTTCCTGTAATTAGTGTTCCAGATACAGATTTGCTGTATCCAGGACTATTTGTAAGCTTCTGAGACCCCAAAACCTTTCTGTGTTGGAGGGAAGCCTTTTAGCTTATCAGTGGGAGTGGTAAGCACTAGGTAACCTGTCTACCACATAAGGAGTGGTTCTGGCCCAGAATTTGTAGTTATTGGCCGTTTGGGCGGTCTTCCATCTCTCTCAACTTTCTGAGTTGAAGGCCTGCATTTGCACTTGTTTCTGTCCTGTAACTCCTGGGCCCATCTCATTTGCTCACTCAAAAAAAAAATATATATCTGTTTTTACTGTATTTGTGTTTCTTCCTACTTTATTTTGCTTTTGCATCATCTTAAAAGTACTCAATTGTATTTATTACTGCTTGGTGTAACTCATTCTAAGCCTTTTAGTTTAAGCACTTGGGCTTCAGACCAGTTGTTTTACATTAAGAAGGTTTGTGGTCTGCACTATAGTGGCAGAACAGGTAGCTTACATCCTTCTAAGTTGGGAACTGCTGATTGAGGGCTCAGTGTCTGTTATTCTAAAAGTGTATTAATTCTGGTTTAAGCACTTGGGTTTCAGGCCAGTTATTTTACATTAAAAGGGTTCATGGTCTGCACTCTTGTGGGAGGAGAGGCTGGACTCTGCCCTTCTGAGCTGGGAATTTCTGGTTAAAGGCTTATAGTACCTGCATATTTAAACTGCTTCTTACTGAAATTGGTACACCTTGTTTGCTGTAGCATAGACTAGATCCCAGGCCTGCTGAATCTAGCTTTGTTTGTATAACTTGAGCACTAATCCAGGCATTCTTTAAAGTATTCAGTTGTATTTATTACTGCTTGGTAGTAACTTGATTAAAGTGTAGCTATCATTCTAAGTCTTTTGGATTAAGCACTTGGGCTTCAGACCAGTTGTTTTACATTAGGAAGTTTTGTGGCCTTCACTGTGGTGGCAGGACAGGTAGCTTACATCCTTCTAAGTTGGGAACTGCTGATTGAGGGTTCAGTGTCTGATATTCTAAAAGTATATTAATTCTGGTTTAAGCACTTGGGCTTCAGGCCAGTTGTTTACATTAAGAAGGTTTGTGGTCTGCACTGTAGTGGCAGAACAGGTAGCTTACATCCTTCTAAGTTGGGAACTGCTGATTGAGGGCTCAGTGTCTGTTATTCTAAAAGTGTATTAATTCTGGTTTAAGCACTTGGGCTTCAGGCCAGCTATTTTACATTAAGAAGGTTCGTGGTCTGCACTCTTGTGGAAGGAGAGGCTGGACTCTGCCCTTCTGAGCTGGGAATTTCTGGTTAAAGGCTTATAGTGCCTGCATATTTGAACTGTTTCTTACTGAAATTGGTACACCTTGTTTGCTGTAGCATAGATTAGATCTAGGCCTGCTGAATCTAGCTTTGTTTGTATGCTTGTTGTTTGTTTGCTTGTTATTTCCCTGAAACGCTAATTCCACCTAAAACGTGGCTTTTCAGTGCTTCTGTGGATCCCTAGTGATATCTGCATTGCTTACTGTACTTATTTCCTTGTTTCACTTGAAAGAAAGTTACTGTTTGTCGTTTTTGCATTTAAGTTACCTGTAACACATTGCATTTAAGATACCTGGCACTTGCTCACTAAAGCAGTTATATAAGTCAGCACTAAAAAATTAAAAGCACTACACCCTCACAAACTCCCCTTGAGTACCTTGTTCCCCATTGGCCCTTTTTTTCAGTTATAAAGGAATTCCCAGTGCTATTCTAGCATGTCCAAAGGTCAGTTGTCAATCTCCTCTCCGGTCCAGCTGGTGAATCTGGAAATCTTGAGGCAATGTTACAACTGCCTCATGTACACAGACAACCCTCTCCTCCTCCCAACAAATTCCAACACATGTGAGAGATGCAACCATATAGCAATACTGGAGACAAAGCTCTCTCAACTCAGTACTGGCGAAAGCAGTCAGGAGGAGAAGGAAACCACACTCACTACAATTCCAGTCTCACATAGACCTACCACGACAGCAAACCAAACACATAAACACACAAAAACATACTCTGAGGCTCTAAATAAAAATCTGCCTAAGCAGCAGAGACCTCCAAAGCAGACACCCAAGCAACCGCTACCCCAAAACAAAACACATGCAACACATAGCTCACAAAGCCAGTGTGCCAAACAGTCACAGCCCTTAAGGCTAAACAACACACCTGATACACTTGTAATAGGTGACTCTATTGTCAGGCACACTGACGTCCCACTCACCAGGCTGAACAAGGAGAAGGTCACGGTGAGCTGCTTGTCGGGCGCTAGGATCCGCCACATAACACAAGCACTCAGGTCACTCCAAGGCAAGTACAAATATAACTCAGTCATTGTCCATGCTGGTGTGAATGACCTGAGACATACCTCCCTGGACTACATGAAAAGAGACATAGAGGAGCTCTCTGAGCATGTAGCCCAGGCTGGTATGACCCTTACCTTGAGTAGCATCTTACCCTCACCAAGAATGATGCCACAATATGAAGACAAGATGATCAATTTCAACAATTGGCTTAAGTATTGGTGTCATTCAAAGGGGATCCAATGCCTGTCATCCTGGGATGACATGCTCGACAAGCCACGATGCTTCACTAGGGACGGCTTGCACCTGTCACCCCTGGGCTTTTGGATATTGGCAAAGGCTCTTGCTACCCCCATAGTGCCTTTTTTAGGCAAGGCTCAAAAGACAAACCCACCTCCATAGGTATCACAAGGGATAAGAAACTAAGAGTAATGCTACTCAATGCCAGAAGTCTAAACCTCAAGATGCACGCACTGGAAACTCTCCTTAGCATGGAGAACATCGATATCTGTGCAGTAAGAGAAACCTGGTTTAAGGCTCCTGAGAGCACCCCAGCACTACCAGGTTATACCTCATACCATGCTTTTCGGCCCCAAAACTTGGACCGAACCACAAAAGGAGGGGGAGTATCAATATTCATCAAAGATACCCACACCTCCAGGTTGGTGGCACAGCACGAAGCATCAGAGACTATCCATGTGCAACTAACAGTGGGTAAAACTGCCTTCCAGTTTATAGCCTGCTACAGACCACCCTCCCAAACCCAGGAACCCCACTCGGCCTTCCTGAGAACACTGGAAAATATGAAGGTCTCTCCAAACACCATTATATTGGGTGACTTCAACTACCCAAACATAGACTGGGAGCATTACTCTAGCTCCAACACCCTAGCCCAAAGGTTCCTAGAATTTATAAACTCAAATGCTATGGAACAACTTGTTACCACTCCCACAAGAGGCAAAAACATACTGGACCTGATCATCACCAACATGGGGACTCTATGCTCCAGACCAGAAGTGTATCCCTCACTGGTAAGATCAGGCCATAAACTAATCTCACTGGATATTAAAATCCTGACTCCACCCCCTGCCCTGAAAACCACAGTGAAAAACTTCTCTAAAGCAAATTTCACACTCCTCAAAACTGAGGTGGAATCCTTCAAAGCCCGTGGGCCTGTGGAAAATACGGCCTAGACCGCAGAATCCTTTATAAACACATTCTATGAACACCTTCAGAAATGCATGGATCAAGCAATCCCAAATAAAACCAAGACCCAATCCTCTAAAGGCAGACGTCCTGTCTGGTGGACCCCAGCCATAAACAAACTATACAATAGAAGGAGGAAGCTACTACATGATAGAGCAAAATCCCAAAAAGGGAAGGCATCTCTGATCAGTATTAGCAAAAAACTACGGGCACTCATAAAATCGTCTAAGGCCAGCTTCGAGAGAAAAATTGAAACCGGACACTAAGGATAATCACAAGGCTATCTTTAGTTATGTTAGGAACCTGGGTGGGAATTCCCAGATATGCTCAGAATTAGTCCAAAATGACAAAAAATACACCGAACCCACAGACATTGCCAACATCCTAGCTGACAGGTTCAGCGCAACCCCCCCACCCACCAAAAGGGCAAATATCTATCCCAGCAGAGTGCTGCCCCCCTGACATCTCAGATGCTCACGTAAGAGCTGCCCTCTCCAAAGCAAAAAACACAGCATCAATGGGACCAGACGGTGTCCCGGGCTGCGTCCTACAAGAACTCCAAGAAGAGCTAAACCCAAACATAAAACTACTGTTCAATCTCAGCCTTACTACAGGATATGTACCCAAAGAGTGGCGTACAGCAACAGTGGTCCTTCTCCACAAAGGTGGTGCCTCAACGGATCCTGGAAACTATTTCCCCATAAGCCTGTCTAGCTTGGTCTGCAAAGCTATGGAAAGGATCATCATGGACCTCATAAATAAAGATATTGGGGACCTACAGACACTGGATCCTAACCAGTCCGGCTTTGTTAAAGGCAGATCTTGCCTCTTAAACCTGGTTGATTTCTTTGAAACAGTCACCAAGGCCATTGACGAGGGGAAGGTGGTCCACACAGCCTACCTGGACCTCGCAAAAGCCTTCGATACAATACCCCACTCGGGCATTATAGATAAGCTCACCAGCTTAAATACAAACCCCTATGTCACTAGATGGGTTTCAAACTGGCTCAAGGACAGAACCCACATGGTTAGAATTACTGGAGCCATGTCAGACTCCAAACCAGTTACAAGTGGCATCCCACAAGGCTCAGTCCTGGGACCTCTCTTGTTCAGTATATATTTCTCGGAGGTACAGGCCAACATGGAAGGACTGTGGCTGACCTAGTTCGCAGATGACTGCAAACTGAGTGCCATAATCGACTCTCCAGCCGACACAAGCATCCGCCAAAAGGGCCTCATAGAAACAGACAACTGGTGCCAGAGCCATGGCCTCAAGCTAAACACCAAAAAGTGTATAGTCATCCCCTTTGGCAAAAACAAAGTGCCCACAAATTACAACATAGGTGGTAATCCATTAAGTACAGAAGAAGTAATTAGGGACCTGGGGACCCAAGTTGATAGCAATCTCTCATTTGACAACCACGTGGCCAAAGTGGTTAGAAAAACATTTTATATAGCCCACCTAATCATGAAGGGATTCACATCTAGATCAGGGGAGGTCATCATGCCTCTTTACTCATCCCTCATCAGGCCCATAATTGAGTACAATGCCCCTTTTGGGATGTACCTTACCAGACACCTACAGCAACTGGAAAGACCCCAAAAGTACCTCACCAAGAGGATCAAAGGGCTCAAACAGATGCCATATGCTGCCCGGTTAAAGAAACTCCAGCTCTACTCAGTGGCATACCGCCTGCCTAGAGGCGATCTGTGCCTGACGTATAAAGCCATGTCCAACCCGTAATTAATGGACATGCTGCACCTCAGAAAATCCAAATCCCATCGAGCTACGCGCTCGAGAGATTTGAACCTCAGCACTGAAATAAATAGGACATGCTGGTGGGACAGATTCATAACCCAGAGGCTCCCTTCACTCTGGAATAAAATCCCAGTCCAGGTTAGGCAAAGTCCCTCATTGACTCTCTTCAAGAGGAATCTTGATGAGTGGATGGGAGATTGTAGGTTTACCTTCAAGAAGGTATCACTTCTGTGTCACTGTTAGACAGAGGCACAGTATACTAACCTCGAAAAAGGGCATAGCAAAATTAATTTAAAATGGGTGGCGAAAGCCAAACACACTCTGGTTAGGCTTATAAATGCCTTAGGGCAGATAGCCCAGTATGAACCTATGAACCTATGAACCTTCACTCATGGCCTTTGCTGTCCTGTCCATCTCCCTTCACTCATGGCCTTTGCTGTCCTGTCCATCTCCCTTTCAGTCATAGCCTTTGCTGTCCTGTCCATCTCCCATTCACTTGTAGCCTTAGCTGTCCTGTCCATCTCCCTTCACTCATGGCCTTTGCTGTCCTGTCCATCTCCCTTCACTGTCCTGTCCATCTCCCTTCACTCATAGCCTTTGCTGTCCTGTCCATCTCCCTTCACTCATGGCTTTTGCTGTCCTGTCCATCTCCCTTTCACTTGTGGCCTTTGCTGTCCTGTCCATCTCCCTTCACTCATGGCCTTTGCTGTCCTGTCCATCTCCCTTCACTCATGGCCTTTGCTGTCTTGTCCATCTCCCTTCACTCATAGCCTTTGCTGTCCTGTCCATCTCCCTTTCAGTTATAGCCTTTGCTGTCCTGTCCATCTCCCTTTCACTCATGGCTTTTGCTGTCCTGTCCATCTCCCTTTCACTTGTGGCCTTTGCTGTCCTGTCCATCTCCCTTCACTCATAGCCTCTGCTGTCCTGCCCATCTCCCTTTCAGTTATAGCCTTTGCTGTCCTGTCCATCTCCCTTCACTCATGGCTTTTGCTGTCCTGTCTATCTCCCTTTCACTTGTGGCCTTTGCTGTCCTGTCCATCTCCCTTTCACTTGTGGCCTTTGCTGTCCTGTCCATCTCCCTTCACTCATGGCTTTTACTGTCCTGTCCATCTCCCTTCACTCATGGCTTTTGCTGTCCTGTCCATCTCCCTTTCACTTGTGGCCTTTGCTGTCCTGTCCATCTCCCTTCACTCATGGCCTTTGCTGTGCTGTCCATCTCCCTTCACTCATGGCCTTTGCTGTCTTGTCCATCTCCCTTCACTCATAGCCTTTGCTGTCCTGTCCATCTCCCTTTCAGTTATAGCCTTTGCTGTCCTGGCCATCTCCCTTCACTCATGGCCTTTGCTGTCCTGTCCATCTCCCTTCACTCATGGCTTTTGCTGTCCTGTCCATCTCCCTTCACTCATGGCTTTTGCTGTCCTGTCCATCTCCCTTTCACTTGTGGCCTTTGCTGTCCTGTCCATCTCCCTTTCACTTGTGGCCTTTGCTGTCCTGTCCATCTCCCTTTCACTTGTGGCCTTTGCTGTCCTGTCCATCTCCCTTTCACTTGTGGCCTTTGCTGTCCTGTCCATCTCCCTTCACTCATGGCTTTTGCTGTCCTGTCCATCTCCCTTTCAGTTATAGCCTTTGCTGTCCTGTCCATCTCCCTTTCACTTGTGGCCTTTGCTGTCCTGTCCATCTCCCTTTCACTTGTGGCCTTTGCTGTCCTGTCCATCTCCCTTTCACTTGTGGCCTTTGCTGTCCTGTCCATCTCCCTTTCACTTGTGGCCTTTGCTGTCCTGTCCATCTTTGTTGCTTTTTCCTGCCCTCCTTGTACTAACATACCTTCACCTCCCCACCACCCACTTTTCATTTTTTTTGTTTTATAGCACTTTTATTAATTTAGAAGTATTTACAAACACAAACTTGGCACATATCAGCTAAAAAATGTAAATAATCTTGCTCGTAGTAGAAACTTTGCAGGAAGTAGCATATGAGTGTCTCACTCCACTGTAGGTACATAAAAATATTCCAAATAAAAATAAGCAACAGACAATGGGCAAATATTCACTAGGTGGGGAACCAGCGTCATTCTTTATGCTTCCTTTGCAAGGCAAATTTTATATTAACCATCAAGTAAGTCAAAATGTTCCACATGCTAAGTTCACCAGTGAATGATAAAGTCAAAGAATGAACAAACAGCAAAAAAAAAGGGGGTTCCAAACCTACAAACTATCTTGTAGACAAGGTGGGTCTGAGTAACTAATATCTGGCAACAGGTGGATTAAAATGACTATTTGTAGTATCTTATGAATGGAAGAAAATGTATTCGCCCTGTTCAAGATTAGTTAACTAGATTAACCATCTGCCCACAAGTTTCTGTTTCTTACCTGCTATTACCCTGTATATGTTTATTTATTTTATTGTAATTTGTTTATTGGGAAAGTCCAACTGGGTCACAAGGCACCCATTTTTCAGTGGAAGCCCATGGAGGAAAGCTCCAGCTTGCATCACAAAAAGTATTCTACAAAAATTATACATTATAAAAATGATTGCAAAAGATATTTTACATTAAAAGTTGAAGTAGACATATTACATTAAATGTTGTACAGTAATAAAATGTTGTTTACAAGTATTATACAGCAGCAAAAACATTTTTCTCTGAATAGTCAGTCTGAAATAAAGGAGCTGGATAAGAGATGCTCTTGTAATGGCTCAATAACAGATATTAAATTGTTACTAGTGAGGCTTTGGCTGCGTTTCCACTTCTGCGTAATAGCTTTTTTGGCTGCATCTCATTTTGGAGAATTGTTATATTTCACTCATCTTAATAACATTACAGGAAGTTTTCTAGTTTTACTTCTGACTCCCTCTACAGGACTCCACAAACTATGTCATTGAGGACACATCTAAAGTTTCGTAGACCATTACACTAAAAGACAATATGCTTCCAACCTAACATCTCCTGCAGGCCTCTGTTTGCTTTTCATCACTTTTAGGAAGTGTCTTTTCCGTGATTGCTTACTTCATATTCCTTAATAGATACAATGGCCCTTTTCTGTTTTTGCCTTCTCCTCACACCCTTGTCCATAGCCCTGATTTACTCTATCCATGACCCATTCTATAGCTTTCTAGCTGCTTTCATTTGCTCCCCGTCTCCTAATATATCCTTGACCCCTCCAACCCCAGTACAGCATAAGCCACTCTTCTAAAATCCCAGACAGTCATCATTTTCTTTTTTCATTTACACCCTTCCTTTGTTTTACTACAATGGTATGATCGCTACTGGCTAATGGTGCCTTCACCTGGACTTCCATGACGATCCCTACAGTGTCTGTACCAACTACAGAGTTCTGTCCAAGAGCTGAACCATCATTTACCTCCTCTCTGACCCACAGGTTAGAATCTTGCAGTTTGCTTCTGGCAGGTTCGGATTCCCCTCAGGTATTACCGTCTGTTTCCAAACCTCACCTTACCTTTCTTTCTCCTTCTCCCGTCTGCCTGCTGCTTAAACACAAATTGCTACATTGTAATTGAGCAGCATGGTGGCCCAGTGGAAAGTTTTTGCCTCAGGAATTGAGAATGTATGTTTCAGTGCAGACTTCTGTCACTGTCTGCATGACATATGTATGCTCTCTGGGTCCACTATAAGTGACTGACTGCCTAATAGCGCGACACACTTGCTCGTTGCCACTTGTTCCAAATGGCAAATGCCCTAACTACCATTAGCACCGGCCTTTATCATTACCCATCCTTCCCAGAAATCAATGCTATTAAACTGCACACCCTACCAAACACTAATTTCTCCAGTCACTCCCTAACCCTAAAACTCTTTTCACCCTCCCTAAGCCTGAAGTCCCCAACAGCTCTGTAAACCTAAAATTCCACTCTTCCTTCCTTAAACCTTTAAATCCACTCCCCATCCCTAAAGAGTTCCTGATCATTCCATAATCTTAAAACTCTACTTAACTCTCTAATCCTAAAATTCCATTCCTGGTCCCAAACCCTAAACTCCCTTTCTCATCTCTAAACCTAAGACTCACCTCCAGCTCCCTAAACCTAAAGTTCCCCATTGCGCCTTAACCTCAAAATCCCATTCTTCAACCCAGATTCACCCCATCTACATAAGCCTAAATTCCCTCATCTGATTACTGCCTGAAATTTCCATCTTCTCTCACTCCGTCGCCATGACTACTATTTTTACTTCACTTGAACTCTGCTTTATGCCTGGGCATGGTGTGACAGATCATCTTTTTTTTTAACACTGACACTGCTGAAAGCATCCTGTACTGGATATCCCAACACATTAACCATGAAACTGTAATACTTGGAGACTTAAATATAGACTGGCAACTCATAAATTCCACTAGTCCCACTGAATCCATAAACTTGTTCAAATTCAGACAATTAATAACCACACCTTTCAGGGAGATACTCAAAATTAGACTGGATTCTTACAAACAAACCAGACAATTTGACAGTTGTGACCACATACCAGCATATGATATTAGAACTTACCATATCCTAGATAAAGACATATCTCTCAACTGTACATTTTTTCGCAGAATGTCCAGATTTTTGCCTCATATTTTTTGTCCATTTTTCATAACATTATGGTTTTCTGGCAAATTAGTGGCAACTCATTAAAGATTTAAGCCAGAAAATAAAGACAGCCATTTAAGTTACAGACTTTATACCCTTCATAAAATTCATGCTAATGCAAAACTTGTTATTCTATCAGCTTTCAAAGTTTGTAAGAGCAATATTTAAAAAGTGTCCCTATTTTTGAGCCTTTATCCCCCATTATTTATGGCTTTGTCCAGAGTTCTTGCTCTAAGAGGTTGAGAGGTATGAACTGACTTAGTAGGTGTAATAATTGATGACAGTTTGAAATCTGACTGCCACGTAAAATATATAATCATGGACACCCTTAACAGGTAAAACCTCACCTAACAGGTAACGCTGGAACATATACTGCTTCATCTTTCCATCTTACAACTCTCCTCTGAGTCCCCCTTTTTCATCCATCTTCAGACAAACCCAGATCATTCTCCTTGAGCAATGATGCCAGATATGCTGTTAACGTGGCACACAAATCTCACCCCTGTAACACTAAAGCAGCTACACTGGCTAGAACTACCTCACTACCTGACTCTACCTAAGCTACTTACCACACAGAATCTTATTCAGAAACCTGAAAAAGTCTGAGCCTGACTTATATCCTTCAACACTCCTCACTAAATGGGCCAGTTGGTCAGTGGGTAAAAGCTACTCATAATAAGAAAATCAAATAATTCTGGTGGCGATTCTAGTCCTCCTACGTCTCTAAAATCTGGAACTCTACCACCCCTTGCTCTTAAACAAAATACCTCAGGTGAAATCTTTACATTTTCAAATAAAAGAACACCTAATGAACCCATAGCTTTGTTCCTTCTTAACTCCTGGCAAGACAAAAATTCCAGTCCACTGATGCCATGTATTCAAAGCTATGCTATCCCTCACCTTATCTAAGGACACCTAAACTGACCTAATATATATATATATATATATATATATATATATATATATATATATATAGAGAGAGAGAGAGCACATGCCTCTGTCATCTCTTCTCCATTTCTCCATAAACCATGTACCTTCTCCCCTTCTTTCCTTACCACTTCCTCACATATTCCCTTACTTTTATTGCTTCCTCCTACTTCCTTTCAACAGCTACCTTGCTTTTTCTGTCCCCTCTTTTCATCCCCTTTCATATCACATTCCTTGTGTATTTTCTCTACCAGCCACACACCACACACTTACACATTCACACCTTACAGACTCACACCTTACAGACCACGTCACAACAATAATCCTACACCTTCTTACTCATCCGTCCGTAACTTTTGTCTCACTCTCACTCAGCTTATCCAGTAATCATTTCTTTCAGCCTCTACCACATCCGATGCATGATCCAACCACGTTTTAGAGGATACCTTTATCTATTTCCATGGTGTTTACTCACAAGCTTTTCACACTGCTGTATAACTATCACTCCAAGCAACACATTACTTAAACACTTTTTTAGCCAAGCCTCACCTTTTAAAAGCATGCTGTCTCAAACGACGTTCCCTTCCCTTTCCTTTCCTTCCACGTTCTTTGTTTTGAACCATTGTTGTACTCGTGTATTAGATTTTATACATGACTTACAAAATGTTTATATTAGGAATATATTAGGAATAGGGACACAATCATATTTTTAGATGTAGAATTGCATAAGGATAGGGAACATAGAAGATTGTAATGGTATTTTTAGATGTAGAATTGCATAAGGATAAGAAACATAGAAGATTCCTATCCAATATACACAGGAAGCCTACCTTTTCTAATACTTACCTCCAGCTGGCATCCCAATAGTCAGGAAAAAAAGTAGTAGTTAAGGGCCAGCTTGTAAGACTAGTGAGAATGATTTCAGTGGAGGAAGTTTTTTTAATGAATGTGAAAAAGCAATTGAAATGTTTAAAAATAGGGGTCACCCAACAGAATTTTTAATTGAAATAAGGGATGGAGTTAGGACAAAAAGAAGTGGAGGGGTATATTGACCCCTATAAGGAAGTAGAATTGATGAGTGGAATGCCAGTACTGATTTGGTCCCTTTAGGGTCTTTTACCCATCAAAATTATAAGGAAAGTAAATTGTTTGTGACCACCTTTCCCCTGGATACCTATGATATTATGAACACCCTAGAGAAAAATTGGGTAATTTTTACAGTTAATAAGGATGTTTTCAGAAAGGTAGGGCAAAACCATCTGGTGTATTTATTTATTTATTAAAGATAAGGCTATTAAACAGCTACTGGAGAAATTCAAAATAAATAATGTTAGACCAAGGGGTGTATCTTAATGTGGGAGATGTTCCCAGTGCTCCTATCTATTGATTACTGGGAATGCTACAATTAATGGTGAGATGTTGAAAGTGTTGGGACATTATAATTGTGAATCTAAGTGGGTTGTTTATGTTGCCTGTAAAACCAGCAGGAAGTTTAAGGAAAGGATATATGACAATTGGGTGACATTACAAAGGGAAAGAACACTAATTCTCTGGCCAGGCATGTGACAGTATTCCCATTACACAATTTTACATTTACAGTAATAGAACAAATTGTTAAGGATGATAGGGAATATTTCACTGAAGAACACTTAAATAAATGTGAATTAAAGTGGCAACTTATTTTAGATGCTCAGAACCCACCGGGGCTTAATGATTATTGCTCCATTAGTTCCATATTGAGGCTAAGGCATTTAGAAGTATGAATTATTATTTTTTTTATTTTTCATATACAAACAAAATAAAATAAAATGGTATTTCATTTAGTGTTATACTTGGAATTTTTATGCAGTTTTAAGGTGTACATTAGTTTTTTATATATTTTTTATACATTTCTTATTCAATGTTTAAATTGGAAGGGTTTGGGAATAAATTAATGAGTTGATTGGTTATTTGGTTTTCAAATTAGTATTTAAGTGAGTGGGAATCTTTAATTGTCAGTTCTGATGAAGTCTTAGTGACAAAAGTGCTTAACTCTGGCTTTTTATGTATAATAGTGGTGAATAAAGTGTAGTCGTATTTTACCAGTTTGGATTTGTTTTTTGGTTGTTCCACAGGACTGTGTGTTTTGGTAGTTCTGTTTATTCCTGATACCAGTTTGTAGTTGGATTCCTAGAGTAATAGGCAGGAAAGGGGAGTGAGATGCTTGCCATCCAACACATGGACAACTGTCATGTAGGTATTCTTTGGTGAGATGTTTGCCATCCGACACATGGAGATCTGTCGTGTAGGCATTCTTTGGTGAGATGCTTGCCATCTGACACATGGACATCTGTCATGTAGGTATTCTTTGGTGAGATGCTTGCCATCCGACACATGGGCATCTGTCAGGTAGGTATTCTTTGGTGAGATGCTTGCCATCCGACACATGGAGATCTGTCATGTAGGTATTCTTTGGAGAGATGCTTGCCATCCAACACATGGAGATCTGTCATGTAGGTATTCTTTGGTGAGATGCTTGCCATCTGACACATGGAGATCTGTCATGCAGGTATTCTTTGAACCAGTTCAGGTAGACCAAGGTCAGATAGTCTATTTAGTAGCTTTGTGTGGGAGATGGTGTCAAAAACTTTAAAGGTCTAGGAAAGTTGATGAAACTAGTAAACCTTAATTTCTGTGATGACTGATTGTATTGCAGAAGGATAGAAAGGCTGTGGTGCCTGTTGTGACATCTGGACAGAGAAAGGAGGACAAGGAGACCTGGTGGTGGAATGAAGAAGTACAGGACAGTATATAGAGAAAGAGGCTGGTGAAGAAGAAGTGGGATTGTCAAAGAGATGAAGAAAGTACACAGGAATATAAGTAGATGAGGTGCGTGGCAAAGAGAGAGGTGGCAAAGGCTAAGGATAAGGCATATGAAGAGTTGTATGAAAGGATGGACACTAAGGAGGGAGAAAAGGACCTGTACCGATTGGCTAGACAGAGGGATCGAGCTAGTAAAGATGTGCAGCAGGTAAGGGTGATAAAGGATAATGAGGGAAATGTACTCACAATCAAGGAGAGTGTGTTGAGCATATGGAAAGAGTACTTTGAGGGGTTGATGAATGAAGGGAATGAGAGGGAGACAAGGTTGGATGATGTGCGGATACTGAATCATGAAGTGCAGTGGATTAGCAAGGAGGAAGTAAGGATAGCTATGAAGAAGATGAAGAATGGAAAGGCTGTTGGTCCAGATGACATAGCTGTGGAAGCTTGGAGGTGTTTAGGTGAAATGGCAGTGGAGTTTTTAACCAGATTGTTTAATGAAATCTTGGAAAGTGAGAGGATGCCTGAGGAGTGGAGAAAAAGTGTTTTGGTACCGATTTTTAAGAATAAGGGTGATGTGCAGAGCTGTAGTAACTACAGAGGGATAAAACTGATCAGTCACAGTATGAAATTATGGGAAAGAGTAGTAGAAGCTAGGTTAAAAAGGAGGTGCTGATTAGTGATCAGCAGTATGGTTTCATGCCAGGAAAGAGCACTACAGGTGCGATGTTTGCTCTGAGACTATTGATGGAGAAATATAGAGAAGATCAGAAGGATTGCATTGTGTCTTTGTGGGCTTAGAGAAAGCATATGACAGGGTGCCTAGAGAGGAGTTGTGGTATTGTATGAGGAAGTCAGGAGTGGCAGTGAAGTATGTAAGAGTGGTACAGGATATGTAAAAAAGGTAGTGTGATGGCAGTGAGATCATCAGTGGGAGTGACAGTTGCATTTAAGGTGGAGGTGGGATTACATCAAGGATCAGTTCTGAGCCCTTTCTTATTTGCAATGGTGATTGACAGGTTGACAGACAAGATCAGACAGGAGTCACCGTGGACTATGATGTTTGCAGATGACATTGTGTTATGTAGTGAGAGTAGGGAACAGGTTGAGGAGACCCTGGAGAGGTGGAGATATGCTCTAGAGAGGAGAGGAATGAAGGTCAGCAGGACTAAGACAGAATATATGTGTGTGAATGAGAGGGAGGATAGAGGAATGGTGAGGATGCAGGGAGTAGAGTTGGTGAAGGTGGATGAGTTTAAATACTTGGGATCAACAGTTCAGAGTAATGGTGAGTGTGGAAGAGAGGTGAAGAAGAGACTACAGGCAGGGTGGAGTGGGTGGAGAAGAGTGGCTGGAGTGATTTGTGACAGACGAGTACCAGTAAGAGTGAAAGGGAAGGTCTACAAGAGGGTAGTGAGACTAGCTATGTTATATGGGTTGGAGACAGTGACAAAAAGGCAGGAGTCAGAGCCGGATGTGGCAGAGTTAAAGATGTTAAGATTTGCACTGGGTGTGACGAGGGTAGACAGGATTAGGAATAAGTATATTAAAGGCTCAGCCCAGGTTGGATGGTTTGGAGAGGTGAGATTGTGTTGGTTTGGATGTGCTGAGGAGGGATGCTGGGTATATTGGGAAAAGGATGTTAAGGGTGAAGCTGCCAGGTAAGAGGAAAAGAGGAAGGCCTAAGATAAGGTTTATGGATGTGGTGAGAGAGGACATGCAGGTGGTTGGTGTGACAGAGCAAGATGCAGAGGACAGGAAGAAATGGAAACAGATGATCTGTTGTGGTGACCCTTAATGGGAAGAGCCGAAAGAGAAACAGGAAGGGCTGTGGTTGTACTGTAACAGGGTCAGAAGCCATGTTCTCGAGAAGCTAGGAGGTTGTCATCAAGTAGGCATTTTAAGAGTTGTGAATGACTACATCTTTCCATTACTTTGGATACCAGTGAGAGATTGGCTGAGGGTCCAAAGTTTGACAGTTCGACTGATTTCCCACATTTGTGTAGTGGTAGAATGATTGTTTTTTTTTTCCAGAGTTTGGGAGCATAAGTCTCTGAGATGGATATATTTATTAAGCTGGATTTTGGAAAGGTGATGGCATCTGCAGTCATGTCCAGATATTCAGTGGGAAGATGATCTAATGCCAAGGTTGGGGTCTTAGTTTGGATAGGAGTTTCTGGATTAGCTTAGTTGAGATTGGCTTAAGAGAGAGAATGTATAAAGGTGGTTGAGTGGAAGGGGAGGGGGGTTTAAATGGGTATTTGGCATATTCTGTAAGAGTAAAGATGGTGCATTGATATAAAGTGAGTTGTATGTATCTGTAACATTACTAGCAGAATAATTTTGAAGAGGAGTGGATTGACTAACATGGGTGTAGCAGTCTGTTTGTTTATGGTCGTCTAGTAAGTTTTTGGGTTATTAAGTATGTTTTGCTGGAGTTGCATAAAGTGATTCTTTTCTGCCGCAGTGTGTTTGTTTTTAGGCCAGGTTTCTCAGATGCCTGTACATTCAGCACTTGCTTAAAGTGCAGAGCAGAGAAAAGTTTGATTGAAGTTAATAAGGCTTCCAACTCTGCTAAATGTGATTGGTTTCGATTTTTTGTTCCAGAGATGGATGAGAAACACAGGATTATGTTCACTAAGTATGTCTGACAGGGTAACTGTATCAGAAATTTAGGTAGTGGGCATTTGTCAGAATCAGTCAAGAATCACACCGCTGATAGTGATCTTACTGAATCTTGTGGGAGACTCTACTAATTGGGTAACACTGAAAAAGTTAAATGATTTAGAGTTTTGGTTAAGTTTGGATGAATTATGGTTTAAGTTATGTAGGATGATTGCTTCTTGTGTTTTTGGTTCAGTGGTCCAGGACAGAATATCTTCAATAGTGGGAGGAGAGCAGTTTGGAGGGATATAGGTCATTATTATACAGATGGATTCATGGTATTTAATTTTGGAAATGTGACTAGAAGTTCAGCGTTAGCAAATATTTGTACTGAGTGTGTAGTTAGATAATTCTAATGAGTTTGCATATAGTATTGCAACTCCACCCCTTTTATGGATATTTATTGAGATCTGATTATATTGTAGCCATGAGGCAGGATTTTCTCATCTTTAATAGTTGAATTTAGCCAGGTTTTGGTAATGGATATGATGTCAGGTTTATGGTAAGGGATCCAAGCATGAAATTCAGATGTCTTGTTTACAAGGCTCCAAATATTTATATTAATGAATTTAAGATCAGAGTAGCTCAGATGGCTTTATGATTAGTACGTTTCTATTGGCTATAATGGGAGTAGGTTTGGGGTGTACATGTCCACAAGTTGCAGGACGTGTTAGAAGTTTTGGAGTGTGTAGCATATGATATTGTGAGAGACCATAGTAATGTATTAACACCGGGGTGAGTGAAAGCCATTCAGGTAGTGTATGTGTGTTTCTTTGCTAGGGTATCTTTTCCCAGGGTTATACATTTATGTTTTTTAAATTGGTTATTTTAAATGTGAATAGGGTGGCAGTTATATCACTGTAATGGGCTGTGAGGTAGTGTCTAATGTGGATGCAGCTATTATTAGGTAAAACTGTTATTTGGTGATAGGAGTTGGTAGTTAAGTAATGAATACAGATGAGAGAGAGATTAGGATGTTGGCAGTCATTCTGAAAATTAAACATTTTTCTGTGGTGGGTAAGGAGGAAAACTGGAATGTTAGTTATCTTGGTTTTCTTAAGAGAGAGAGAGGATTGAGAAATTTAGGTTCTTGAAGAGTTTATCTGAGTAGTATAGGCTTGAGCGAGGGATGTGGTGGGAGAGGTGACAGTGATAATGTTATTAATTATTGCTTTTCTGAGCAGTATAGGCTTGAGGGAGGGACGTGGTGGGGGAGGTGACAATGAGAATGTCATTAATTATTTAATTATTGCTTTTAGTATTGATAGGGAGGGTCACAGAAGATGACTTGTAGGCTGTAATTATATATTTGATGGTAGGTGTGTTATAGGTGAAGTGTAGAGCTGTTTGGTTAGAGATTACAAATGTAATGGTACAAGGGATGAGTGGGACAGAGAACGAAGTGAAGCCATATGTAGCATGGCTGCATGGAGTGTGGCTTGCCCCCTGAACATTGTACTATTAAATTGGGGAAATACAATCTAATTTGTAGACCTACAGTCCCAAATTCTAGTGACTTGCCCATTGCAGTTTCTAGAATACTAATATCCCTATATCACCTGATGGATCTCCAAATGGCTCACAGGTGGGACACTTGATGTTAAGTTAGAGGAATCCCACTACACTAAGAAGTCTGCTACTAGTGGTTTCCCACAGGGCTCAGTACTAGGACCTTTCTTGTTTGGAATATACTTCTCTGAAGTCAAGGCAAATGACCAGGGCCTTTGGCTGACCATATTTGCAAGCTGGGTACAATTATCGAATCCCCCCAAAGTTGTAGATATCCTCCAAGAGGGTCTGACACAAGCATATAACTTGTGCCAGAATCTTGGCCTGAAACTCAGTGCAAAAATTGCATAATTATACCCTTTGGGAAGATGGTCACCACTGCAGATTACAACATTCCCCACTAAGAGTAAGCCCATGGGTAAGGGATGTGGGATCTCAGGTTGACAGTAACCTGAACTTTGATCACCATAAGTCGATGGTGGTGAGAAAATCCTTCTGTGTGGCACAGCTTATAAGTCCTTACTCACAGCATCCAGATGTAAGGATATCAGAGTCCCACTATACCCAGCCCTCATTAGACCAATAATCAGGTACAATGCGCTCCCCAGCAAGTACATGACCAGGCATGTACAACAGCTGTATGACCATAGTGGTTCCACACTAAAAGAATACAGGGTGTAAAAAATATCTCCTATGCAGAGTGCCTCACAGCCCTGTCCATGTACTCAGTCTCCCACAGACTACTGAAGGATGATATATGCCTAACCTACAAGGCATTTTCTAATCCAGCCCTGATGGATCTGCTAAACATTCACAAAACAAACAGCACTATAATTACTTGACCTAAGGCCGTAAACTTTGTCTGTGACATAAAGAAAACGTGCTGGAGGGACAGGTAATGTGCCTCAGAGATTACCCCTTCTCTGGAAATTCATGTGAAACAGAGCTTTTTCCTAAGCCTATTCAAATGCAGTTTGGACCAATGGATGGGAAATTGCTTATTGCTTGTGGCCCTCATGGATAGGAGCAGTTTGTAGATGCCCTAAGGCACAGGCACATGCCAAAGCCATTCTAGCCCATGAGCATTAATAGCTGGGAAAATTAGATCATAAATGGGGCATAAATGGCTAGGCTTAAAAAGACTCTAGGGCCATTAGATTAGTAATCTCCTATGATCCTTTGGTGGGAATTCAGAATTAGGAGGGATAAATTACTGGCTGTATGTTATTAGCATTCAGTTTATTTCTCAGACAGTGAGGTAAAACTACCTGAGAGTTACAGGTTAAAGTTTCGCACTTGTTTAGTTGTTTTTCTCCTGCCAAATGTCACTGCTAAATGCTGCTTAAACTTCCCACTGTTCTACTTCCCAACCTGACCTCAAGAAGCTATGTAAACAGCACTGCTTTTTTGTTTGTAAACAAACATGGTGCTGCAGGCCGTATTTAAATGATACAAGTGTGCCATGCTTCAGCATTCTTCAAACTTCTTTTTTTTAAGAAAATATCTTCACTACGTACATCTGAACCAACTACTGCTTCCAATAGCTCAGGCCACTGCTGTTCTGTTCTAAACAAGCAACTCAATCTATCTGGTCTAATTTCTCATAAAGATTAAATATGTCTACAACTGTCAATATTCATAAGATATTGAATGTTTGCAAAATTTGACAACAAAACAATGAAAAAATTAAACCTCACTGTTATTATATCTACTACTAAACACAGCCTTCAATCTAAATGTATAGCATTGGTTACTTTCTATGCAACTTTTTACCATAGTAAAACATTTTAAATAGGAGCAGTTTCTAGATGCCCTAAGGCACAGGCATATGCCAAAGCCATTCTAGCCAATATTATATTAAACCTTGGCTGTGTTATAAATATATATATATATATATACATACATATATATATATATATATATATATATATATGTATATATACACACACATATATATATATATATATATATATATATATATATATATATATCTATATATATATATATATATATATATATATTTATAAAGCACATTATTTCATATAATAAATGTCATTAGATATACAGTGTTTTGTTTTCCATTATGTAAATTAAGTAAGCAAACAAACTTACCATAACATTTTCAGCTATATAAGACACAAGTGAAAAAGCAACTAATATTGCATATATACTTCAATTTAACGCAAATCATTTGTCCTTAAGTTTTTTTTAGAAGTCACTATCTTCCGATTATATTTCCCAGACTTTCTCTTTGAACAGTATGATGTTTTAATAATATTATTATTTTGAACATAGGAAATTGCTTCTGATTACATATTAAAGAATTTTGGTTTATAGATGAAAATATTTAAAGTTTTGCAGGGAAAAGCAAATTAATTTTTGCAGGGTTTTTCTTCAATTCTTTAACAAAAGGAAGACCGGCTTTCCATTTTTTTTCTCTGCTTTAATTGAGTAGGTAGTCATTCTCAAATATTCTAGTTTTTTTTCTTATTATTTTAGGTGGAAGATTCAACCAGGCAGTTTTTATAACAAGGTCCTTGCCTACATTAGCAATGAATTTCATTATAATAGATAATGGATGAGTTCTTTTGTTGTTGATGGCTTAGACAAAGCACATGTGTGGTCTGTCACTACTATATGAAAATGTTTCAGGTAAGTTCAAAATCTCAAGAATCCGAGAAGTAAAAACATTCACCTTATTGTCTCCCTCAAGTTTCTCTAGAACCCTGTAAGTTCTTAAATTGCTCTTTTTTTCAATATTTTTAGAATCATCTATCTTTTCCAGCAGTAATTTTTTTGTTTTAGTAAAAATTATACCTTCTTATCTCATTTAATGCAGTTTCCATACTAATTAAAGTCTGTGCTGCTCAAATATGTTTTAAGCATTTCAGTCTGTTTGTTTGACTGAATCCATTTTAATATCCAGTCTGCCTGTTATCTTTCTATCCCCCAGTAGGGTCTCATATAAAGTCTCTATGGCATGACCCAGAAATAATTACTATCTTATGGGTAGTATATAAATATGATTTACCTTCAGTTGGTCAACTAAGTCGTACATCAACATCCTAATGGTAAACCACTGTATGTTGAAAACTGAAACTTCGGCTACGTAGTACACATGTGCCGAGGAAGAACCTTGGTGTATGCAACTTTAAAACATTGTGTTTTTACAGGGGACAAGCCCCCATACACCCTTACTAATTATATTTACTAACTCTGAAATCCCACAATCCCAGGTAACGGGAATATTCCCCTACCTATGGAATGTCGATCTTGCTCACCTGTAGACTATCTGTATAATTGTCAAATGTGGTTGATTAAACAGATGTCGAATAAACCAATGAAACCCATATATATGTACACACACACACACACACACACACACACACACACACACACACATATATATATATATATATATAGATATATATATAGATATATATATATATATACACACACACACACACACACACACACACACACACACACACACACACACACACACACACACACACACACAATCCTGAATTTCAGAAAATGTCATAATCTGGAAGCCCAAAATCCTGAAAATTCAAATTCCTGAAAACTGAAAATCCTGAATCCCTGAAAACACACATGATACATATAATGAATATAGAGAACACAAACCATATTATATTCCACCAAATATAAGCAGGGGGCAAGCACCCCTGTGCCCCCCACACCCCCTGCTACTTAAATATATCAACTCCAAGACTGCACATCACTATACTATCATGAGTTATGTTGTAGTATAGCAAGTTAAAAGGGAATATTACCAAGATTACAACAGGCAGCCATGAGCATATGTGATGGTATGTTTGCCATTTTTTTTCTATGGAGTGCAATCTTAGAGTTTATATATTTAATTAGCGGGGGGGGGGGTGCAGGCGGGGGGGCTTGTCCCCCACCCATACTTGGTGAAAAGTGCTATCCTTTGTCTTGTGTGTGTCTCTCTGTGTCCTTATACTAGAATATTGTCATAATTTGTGTCCTGTCAGTATTTTGTGATTTAGGATTTTGGGTTTTCAGGATTTTGGGTTCTGGATTATGAAGTTCAGGATTGTGATATTTCAGGATTCTGAAGTGAAACTATATATATGTATATATATATATATATATATATATATATATATATATATATATATGAAAAAGAAAAGGGTATTTCTAATACCAAACTGGGATAAACATCTAAGCTGAAAACAAAAGTTTAATTAACAGTATGAACAGATAATCCAATATTAGGACATGAAAAAATCTTTGATAATGATTTTTTGTGTTCCTGAGAAAGCAACTAACTTCTTCTACTTTCAAGAAATTGGTAAATGTCTTCAAATACATCTCTGGAACTTGAGTAATCTTGTCATATTTCCAAATGTTTCCAGATCACTTTACTTAAACTGTTAACCATCTGCCATCTTGGCTCTCCATCCATGAATCATAATTGACATTTTTTAATAAATATGTAAATGAACCAAAGGCTTATAATCCTTCTTTGTGTTAGCACCATAAAAGAAAAGGCTGTTAGCAGTAAACTTGCACTTATTACATTATTGCAGGTGAGCATGCCCCCTAACGCTCCTGTCATTATCTGCATAAACATTCAGAACAGAAATTGATTTTAATGTTAAGCTCATTGACTACCCTCTCATCATGAATGTATATGCCAAGTTATTCCATTCATTCAGAGAGAACTGAATCTGTGTCAGAGGACGGCTTCTCATTGTTTGCACTTTCATTTTCTGGCTTTTCCACCCCACACAGTCTCTCCACGATCCAGTTCAGAACCCTGGCTTGTCTGTCAGTAATTCTTTTCTTCCTCGCCTCCTCCCTTTCCTACTTGGTTACTACCACTCATCTTATTTTTCCTTACTTCATTCATCTTTGTGCCCTTCAGCATTTGTTACTACTCTGTTTATCCTCTCCCTTCTACTTTCTCAAACACCACCTCTTTATTACGCCTGTTTAAAACTACATTTCCTTCTCTGCATTCCTTTTTCTCATTGCTAACCTTGAGATACTTATCCATTACTTCACATATTTTTTCTGGAATACTGTACTTAATTCTATTGTGCTTCTTCTATACCTTTCCTTTTCACCTATTTACAGCTTTAAACTAATTTGCAAATAATACTCGTCAATGACTTATTATACATTCCATCTTCTCTTGTTATATTTTATCTATCTGTTGCTGAAAATTTATTGTATTCACTATTTTTGTTTTATTTTATTGTTGCTGAAAGGTAATTATATGTGCTTAGTCTTGTTTTATTATATTATGACCTATTTAATTTGATGCTGTAACTTAATTGTAATTTTCTTCATTGGGTACTTAACTTTTGTTATATATTTGGAGCTTTTCTCCCCAGGCCTCTGCTGAAAATGCCTTTTGCTCGGTTGGACTTTTCCAAGTCAACAAATGTCAAATAAACAAACAAATAAATAAATGTTCGCACTTGCTTAGTTGTTATTGTCCTGAAAAATGGTACTTCTTTCATTAGTTGTATTAGTGTTTTGTTGGTGAAACACTTTAATAAATTTGAAGTTGCATGCATGAAAACATTGTGCAGTCACCTGACTTTGTATGTGACCTTCTGATCACCTGCCTGCTTTCAGTATAGCCAGGGCTTGGTTTCAAACTGCATAACATGACAGACTGTCCGTGTATCTTGAGTAATCACTGTTAGCTATCAGGACCAAATGGCACATAAGAGTCTCTATATAATGAACTAACTCTGTCAGAACCAAATGCTGCAGAATATTCTCGGTCTCCTGAACTGCAGCTCACCCTTGCGATTTGTGTGGTCATTGTCTCCGATGCATAGTACACTAATGGCCAGCTCAGGCCACATTTGATATTTCACACTAATGTCCAAGTCAGGGCACATTTGATATTTCACACTAATGTCCAGCTCAGGCCACATTTGATATTTCACACTAATGTCCAGGTCAGGACACATTTGATATTTCACACTAATGTCCAGGTCAGGACACATTTGATATTTCACACTAATGTCCAGCTCAGGCCACATTTGATATTTCACACTAATGTCCAGCTCAGGCCACATTTGATATTTCACACTAATGTCCAGCTCAGGCCACATTTGATATTTCACACTAATGTCCAAGTCAGGGCACATTTGATATTTCACACTAATGTCCAGCTCAGGCCACATTTGATATTTCACACTAATGTCCAGGTCAGGACACATTTGATATTTCACACTAATGTCCAGGTCAGGACACATTTGATATTTCACACTAATGTCCAGCTCAGACCACATTTGATATTTCACACTAATGTCTAGGTCAGGACACATTTGATATTTCACACTAATGTCCAGGTCAGGACAAATGTGATATTTCTTCCATAACAACTGAAGAAGTCCTATCCGCTGGAAACCTCTTTTGCCCTCTTAGTGCACCTACTTCCGATGTGAGAAATTTTAAGTTCTTTTGTCCATTAACAGTCAATGCATGGTTCTCAGCCTGTTGCATGTACAAATGTCTACACAGCCACAGTTGCAATGTCATACAGCTGTCTGGCTTGCCATGTTCTTGACTATAAAGAAGAAAAGTTAAAGATATAAATTAAAAAAGAGGCAGCAGCCTAAATGTAAGTATTTTACAGTTAGGTCTGACATATGGGCATATACAGGGTTGGAAAGAGCAGGCCATGAGTTATAGCTCAGAAGTAGCTTGGCATTCACACCATTCAGAGTATTGAAGAGGAAAAGTTCTTTTTCCTTGAGGAAATCAGGAAATGGAGCAAGCTTTCCTTAGCAGTAAAGCAAATAAAGGATCTTCATATTTTTAAAACATGGCTCTTGGCATCATAAGAAGGAACTGGATACTTAGAGTCCTATCAGATGATTTATGTAGGTGACAGGGTGCCTGTGATGAGTCCTATCCTGATTATATATATCTAGTTCATAAGTTCATAGGTGTGTACTAGGCTAACGTCTTTGGAGCCTTTACAAGCCCAGCCCATAGGATTACCCTGGCATCATGCCACCCGACCTTAGTTCCTAGTGCTCTGTCGAGTAGAGCCACTGGAGTGATCCCCGAGGTGAATTTTCTATTTCACATCCACTCATCAAAATTCCTCTTGAAGAGGGCCAGTGAGGTGCTCTGCTTGACATGTATGGAAAGTCTGTTCCATAGCATGGGCAGCCTCTGGGTTATGAACCTGTCCCTCCAGCATGTTCTGTTGATTGTGGTAATGAGGTTGAGGTCTCTGGAGCATGTGGTGTGAAGGGATTGGGATTCCTTTAGATGTAGCATTTCTAACAGAGCTGGGTCAGACATGGCTTTGTAAGTCAAGCAGAGATCGTCTCTAAGTAGGCGATGTGAGACAGAGAATAGTTGGAGTTTTTTGAGTCTGTCCATATAGGACAAATGTTTAAGGCCCATGATCCTCTTTGTGAGGTACTTTTGTGGCCTCTCCAGTTGTTGCAGATGTCTAGTGAGGTACATGCAAAATGGGGTGATTGGCCTAATGAAGGAAGAGCAGAGGAAGACAATGACCTCTTTCTTCCTGGATGCTAAACCCTTAGTAATGAGATGTGCCACAAAGAAGGACATTCTGACCACAGTGGCAATGTGGTGGTCAAAAGAGAGGTTGCTGTCAACCTGTGTTCCTAGATCTCTTATAACACCTTCTGTGTTCAGTGGACTACCATTGATGTGGTAATTCAAGGGAACCAGGTTTTTCCCAAAGGGGATGATGACACATTTTTTTGACATTGAGCTTAAGGCCATGGTTCTGGCACCAGTCGTAGGTCTCATTGAGGCCTTTCTGTAGGATGTCAACATCACTTGGGGAATTAATAATATCTCCCAACTTGCAATCATCTGCGAACTTTGTCAGCCAGATTACCTTTGTGTTGCCCTGGACTACAGAACAGTAGATACCAAACAGGTGAGGACCCAGGACTGAACCCTGTGGGACTCTACTCATGACTGGTCGACAGTCTGACTTGAAGTCAGCTACTTTCACATTGTGGGTTCTATCTGTGAGTCAGTTTGCAACCCACCTAGTGATATAGCGGTTGATGCCTAGCTTAGTGAGTTTTTCTATGACTCCTGAGTGGGGAATGTTATCAAAGGCCTGGGCCAGATCAGGGTAGGCTGTATGAACCACCTTGCCTTCATCCACAGCTCTGGTGACTGACTCAAAAAAGTCGACCAAGTTCAGCAGGCATGATCTACCCTTCACAAAACCAAACTGTGTAGGATCCAGAGTTTTGAGATTCCCTATATCCTTGTTTATTAGGTCCATGATGATGTGTTCCATAGCTTTGCATATCAAACTCTTCAGGCTAATGGGGCAATAGTTCCCAGGGTCTGTAGTCACTCCTCCCTTGTGGAGAGGGAGGACTGTAGCAGTATGCCATTTGGTAGGGACAAAGCCTGAAGTGAGGCTGTGACTGAACAGGGCACACAGGTGAGGTTCCAGTTCACTCTGTAGTTCATGTAGAACACAGCCGGGATATTGCCAGGTCCCATAGAAGCTGCATTCTTGGCCTTGGACAGTGCTGTTTTAACCTATGCAGCAGTAATACAGTGCACCTGGCAATCTACTGGTATTATGATTGGTCCTTTGGGAGGGAGAGAGGGGTAAAGTTGGCACTGAATCTGTTGGATAGTATATTGGCAATATCTGTTGGCTCAGTATAGGAGGTACCATTGTGTAGCAGCTCAGAACAAATATGGGTATTGCCATGGAGATTCTTTACATAACCATAGAAGGCCTTATGATTGTCTTTACTATCTGCTGCAATTCTGTTTTCATAGCTAGCTTTAGAGGATTTGATGAGGGATCTCAACATTTTGTTGAGGCTGATAAGGAAGTTTTTCCAGTCTTGGGACTTCACCTTATTCTGCATCAGTTTCCTCCTTCTGTTGTAGAGTTTGTTTATGGTGGGGGACCACCAGATTGGCTTCTTTTTTTTTTTGAGGAAAGCGTCTTTTATTGGGTATGGCAAGATCCATGTATTTTTGTATGCGTTCGTAGAGTGCATTGGTGTATGATTTGACGGTCATGCAACTATTCTCCATTTGCATGTGTGCCGTGAAGTTAGCCACCTCTGTTTTTAGGAGCCCAACGTTAGCTTTGGAAAAGTTTTTCATGGTGGTTACCTTTGTGAGGGTGAGCGGGTGGGAGGGATGTGGATTTCCAAGGTGATTAGTTTGTGGTCAGATCTAACCAGGAAGGAACTGACTATTGGTGTAGAGCAATGGTTGCCAGCCCATGTTAGTAATGACAGGTTAAGGATGTTGCTACCTCTAGTGGGGGTAAGTACGAGCTGGTCCAGTGCATTGGAATTAGTGAATTCCAGAAAGTGTTGGGCAAGTGTATTGGTATATGAGTAGTTTTCCCAGTTAATGGAGGGGTAGTTGAAGTCGCCCAGTATGAGAGTGTTAGGTTGGACCCTAATATTCTCCAGGGTGCTTAGGAACGTGGAGTGTGAGTCTTGGGACATGGATGGGAACCTATAGCAGGCTATGACCTGAATTGCTGTCTTATCCACTGTTAACTGCACCTGAAGTATCTCAGATGCATTATGTTGGGCTACCACTCTGGAGGTGTGTGCATCCTTTATGAATATGCAAACACCACTGCCTTTGGAGCTGGAGCTTCGGTCCAAGATCTTGGGCCGAAAGGTGTGGAATGAGTTATAGCCTAGTAGTACAGGGGTGCTTTTTGCTGCCTTGAACCAGGTCTCAGTTACAGCACAAATGTTGATGTTGTCCATTTTAAGGAGTGCTTCGAGCGAGTGCATTTTGAGATTTAGACTTCTAGCGTTGAGCAGCATGACCCTCAGACTGCATTTGTTTGTATCTGTTACAGTGGTAATTTGGTCTTTGGACCACCACCTAAAAAAGGCACTATAGGGGTGGCAAGAGCCTTAGCCAGTATCCAGAAGCCCAGGGGTGACAGATGCAGGCCATCTCTGGCAAAGCATCGAGGTCTGTCAATCATGTCATCTCAGGCAGACAGATACTTGATCCTCTTAGAATGACACCAGAAACTTAGCCAATTGTTGAAATAAGTCATTTTCTGCTTGTACTGTGGTATCATTCTGGGTGATGGCAGGATGATGCTCAGGGCTAGGGTCATACCCACCTGGGCTACATAATCTGAGAGCTCCTCCATGTCTCTTTTCATGTAGTCCAGGGAGGTATGTCTTAGGTCATTCACACCCACATGTACAATGACAGAGTCATATTTGTACTTGTTGTTGAGGGACCTGAGTGCGTGCATTATGTGGCAGATCCTGGCACCTGACAGTCAGCTGACTGTTACTTTCTCCTCATTCAACCTAGTGAGTGGGACATCAGTGTGCCTCACTATCAAGTCACCTATGACTAGTGTGTTGGGCATGCTGTTTTGCCTTAGGGGCTTTGGTTGAGTGGCACACAGTTTAGGATGGTTATGTGTGTTGTGATTAGTGCTATGTTGTAGTCGAGTGCTTTTCTGCCTTGGAGGTCTCTGCTCTTTGGGTTTATTGCATTTCTAATTGCATATTTTCTTTTATAGATTTGCTGTTTATTGGAAAACACATGCCATCTATTCCTGCAGAAGTTTGTTGCAGTTGATGAATGAAAAGATGTTGTATTTAGTGGAATGTGTTTTGCAAGACAAACGTGCATCTACTTGAAATGACACTTGGGTTAGTTTTGTTGCCAGTGTCCACCAAAACACATAATTATGGATTTTAAGTGACTTAATTTCATAAATGGTGCTTGAAGTGCACGTTTGTCGTCTCATTGACTTTCTGTAATTACATGAGTACAACAGCTCAGAGGTATACTATTTCTTTCAGTAGAGCTGTACGTCACCATGCTACAGTACTATGTCTTTCAGTAGAGCTGTACTTCACCATGCTACAGTACTACGTCTTTCAGTAGAGCTGTACTTCACCATGCTACAGTACTATTTCTTTCAGTAGAGCTGTACTTCACCATGCTACAGTACTATGTCATAGGTTCATAGGTTGATACTAGGCTATCTGCCCTAGGGCATTGATAAGCCTAGCCAGAGTGTGTTTGGCTTTTGCCACCCTTTTAGATTAGTTGACTGTGCCTCTGTATAGTAGGTCACAGAAGGTAGCCCTTTGAAGGTTAGTTTACTGTACCTCTGTCAAGCAGGGACACAGAAGAGATCCCAGGGGTAAACTTATGATCTCCCATCCACTCATCAAGATTTCTCTTGAAGAGGGTCAGTGAGGGGCTCTGCATAACATGGATTGGGATTTTGTTCCAGAGTGAGGGGAGCCTCTGGGATATGAATCTGTCCCTCCAGCATGTCCTATTTATTTCTGTGCTGATGTTCAAGTCCCTGGAGCATGTAGCTCTAAGGGATTTAGATTTCCTGAGGTGAAGCATGTCCATTAATTCTGGGTTGGACATGGCTTTATACGTCAGACACAGATCGCCTCTGAGTAGGCTGTACGCAACTGAGTAGAGCTGGAGTTTCTTTAGCTGAGCTGCATAGGGCATCTGTTTGTGCCCCTTGATCCTCTTGGTGAGATACATTTGCGGTCTTTCCAGTTGCTGCAGGTGTCGGATAAGGTACATCGTGATAAGGTGGGCTATATAGAAGGTCTTTCTAACCACTTTGGCAATGTGATTGTCAAAGGAGAGACTGCTATCTACTTGGGTCCCTAATTACTTCTTCCATACTCAATGGATTGCCACCTATGTGGTAATCTGTGGGCACTTTGTTTTTCCCAAAGGGGATGACTATGCACATTTTGGCATTTAGCTTTAGGCCATGGCTCTGGCACCAGTTATCCGTCTCTGTGAGACCGTTTTGGAGGATGCTTGTGTCAGCCGGAGAGTCGATTATGGCACCCAGTTTGCAGTCATCTGCGAACTTGGTCAGCCATAGTCCACCCATGTTAGCCTGTACCTTGGAGAAATATATACCGAACAAGAGAGGTCCCAGGACTGAGCCTTGTGGGATGCCACTTGTAACTGGTTTAGAGTCTGACATGGCACCTGCTATTCTGACCATGTGGGTTCTATCCCTGAGCCAGTTTGCAACCCATCTTGTGACATAGGGGTTGATATTTAAGCTGGTGAGCTTATTTATGATGCCCGAGTGGGGTATTGTGTCGAAGGCTTTTGCGAGGTCCAGGTAGGCTGTGTGGACTACCTTCCCTTCATCTATGGCTTTGGTAACTGTTTGAAAGAAATTGACCAGGTTTAAGAGGCAAGATCTGCCATTAACAAAGCCAAATTGGGTAGGATCCAGTGTCTGGAGGTTCCCAATGTCTTTGTTTATGATTTCCATGATTATACGCTCCATAGCTTTGCAGACCAGGCTAGTCAGGCTTATGGGGCAATAGTTTCTGGGGTCTGTTGCGGCACCACCTTTGTGGAGTGGGTCCACTGTTGCTGTATGCCATTCCTTGGGTACATATCCTGTAGTAAGGCTGAGATTGAACAGTGACTTTATATGAGGGTTTAGTTCTTCTTGGAGCTCATGTAAGACGCAGCCCGGGACACCGTCTGGTCCCATTGATGCTGTGTTTTTTGCTTTGGAGAGGGCAGCTCTCACCTGTGCATCTGTGATCTCAGGAAGGCTACACTCTGTTGGGATAGACATTTGCTCTTTAGGGGGGGAAGGGGGGGAGAAGTTTGCACTGAACCTTTCTGCTAGGATGTTGGCAATGTCTGTGGGTTCAGTGTATTTTTTGTCATTTTGCATATCTGGGAGTTGCCTCCCAGGTTTCTGACATAACTAATGAAGGCCTTGTGATTATCTTTAGTGTCTTGTGCAATTTTTCTTTCGAAGCTGGCCTTAGATGATTTTATGAGGGATTGTAGTTTCTTGCTAGTACTGATCAGAGACGCCTTCCCTTTTTGGGATTTTGCTCTATCATGTTGTAGCTTTCTCCTTCTGTTGTATAGCTTATTTATGGCTGGGGTCCACCAGACAGGTCTCCTGCCTTTGGAGGAGTGAGTCTTGGTTTTATTTGGGATAGCATGCTCCATGCATTCCTGTAGGTGTCCATAGAATGCTTTTGTAAAGGATTCTGCATTTTGGGCTGTATTTTCCACTGGCCCAGGGGCTTTGAAGGATTCCACCTCGGTTTTGAGAAGTGTGAAGTTTGCTTTTGAGAAGTTCGTCTGTGGTTTCCTTGGCTAGGGGTGGGGACGGAATATGGATGTCCAGTGAGATTTGTTTATGGTCTGATCTTACCAATGAGGGGTATACCTCTGGTGTGGAACATAGAGACCCCATTTTGGTGATGACCAGATCCAATATGTTTTCCCCTCTTGTGGGAGTGGTGACCAGTTGTTCCATAGCATGTCTTTCAGTAAAGCTGTACTTCGCCATGCTGCATTACTATTTCTTTCAGTAGAGCTTTACTTCACCCTGCTACAGTACTGCGTCTTTCAGTAGAGCTATACTTCACCATGCTACAGTACTATTTCTTTCAGATGACCTGTATTTCACCATACTACAGTGACACGTCTTTCAGTGGAGCTGTACTTCACCATACTACAGTACTATTTCTTTCAGTAGAGCTGTATTTCACCATGCTACAGTACTACGTCTTTCAGTAGAGCTGTACCTCCACCATGCTACAGTACTATTTCTTTCAGTAGAGCTTTACTTCACCCTGCTAGAGTACTGCATCTTTCAGTAGAGCTATACTTCACCATGCTACAGTACTATTTCTTTCAGTAGACCTGTATTTCACCATACTACAGTGACACGTCTTTCAGTGGAGCTGTACTTCACCATACTACAGTACTACTTCTTTCAATAGAGCTGTACTTCACCACGGTACAGTACTATTTCTTTCAGTAGATCTGTACTTCACCATACTACAGTACTACTTCTTTCAGTAGAGCTGTACTTCACCATGCTGCAGTACTATTTAGTACAGCTGTACTTCACCATGCTACAGTACTACTTCTTGCAGTATAGCTGTACTTTACCATGCTACAGTACTATTTCTTTCATTAGAGCTGTACTTCACCATGCTACAGTACTACTTCTTTCAGTAGCACTGTACTTCACCATGCTACAGTGCTATTTCTTTCAGTAGAGCTGTACTTCACCATGCTACAGTACTACTTCTTTCAGCAGAGCTGTACTTCACCATGCTACAGTACTATTTGTTTCAGTAGAGCTGTACTTCACCATGCTACAGTACTGTTAGGTACAGCTGTACTTCACCATGCTACAGTACTACTTCTTTCAGTAGAGCTATACTTCACCATGTTACAGTACTATTTCTTTCAGTAGAGCTGTACTTCACCATGCTACAGTACTATGTCTTTCAGTAGAGCTGTACTTCACTATGCTACAGTACTACTTCTTTCATTAGAGCTGTACTTCACCATGCTACAGTACTACTGCTTTCATTAGAGCTGTACTTCACCATGCTACAGTACTACTTCTTTCAGTAGAGCTGTATTTCACCATGCTACAGTGCTATTTCTTTCAGTAGAGCTGTACTTCACCATGCCACAGTACTACGTCTTTCAGTAGAGCTGTACTTCACCATGCTACTGTACTATGTCTTTCAGTAGAGCTGTACTTCACTATGCTACAGTACTACTTCTTTCATTAGAGCTGTACTTTACCATGCTACAGTACTACTTCTTTCATTAGAGCTGTACTTCACCATGCTACAGTACTATGTCTTTCAGTAGAGCTGTACTTCACTATGCTACAGTACAACTTCTTTCATTAGAGCTGTACTTTACCATGCTACAGTACTACATTTTTCGTTAGAGCTCTCCTTCACCATGCTACAGTACTATGTCTTTTAATAGAACTGTACTTCACTATGCTACAGAGCTACTTCTTTCATTAGAGCTGTACTTCACCATGCTACAGTACTACTTCTTTCATTAGAGCTGTACTTACCATGCTACAGTACTACTGCTTTCATTAGAGCTGTACTTCACCATGCTACAGTACTATGTCTTTCAGTAGAGCTGTACTTCACTATGCTACAGAACTACTTCTTTCATTAGTGCTGTACTTTACCATGCTACAGTACTACTTCTTTCAGTAGAGCTGTACTTCACCATGCTACAGTACTACTTCTTTCGGTAGAGCTCTACTTCACCATGCTACAGTACTACATTTTTCATTAGAGCTGTACTTTACCTTGCTACAGTACTATGTCTTTTAATAGAGCTGTACTTCACTATGCTACAGAACTATTTCTTTCATTAGAGCTGTACTTTACCATGCTACAGTACTATGTCTTTCAGTAGAGCTGTACTTCACTATGCTACAGTACTACTTCTTTCGGTAAAGCTGTACTTCACCAAGCTACAGTACTACATTTTTCAGCAGAGCTCTACTTCACCATGTTACAGTACTACTTCTTTCAGTAGAGCTATACTTCACCATGTTACAGTACTATTTCTTTCAGTAGAGCTGTACTTCACCATGCTACAGTACTATGTCTTTCAGTAGAGCTGTACTTCACTATGCTACAGTACTACTTCTTTCATTAGAGCTGTACTTCACCATGCTACAGTACTACTGCTTTCATTAGAGCTGTACTTCACCATGCTACAGTACTACTTCTTTCAGTAGAGCTGTATTTCACCATGCTACAGTACTACTTCTTTCAGTAGAGCTATACTTCACCATGCTACAGTACTACTTCTTTCAGTAGAGCTGTACTTTACCATGCTACAGTACTATTTCTTTCAGTAGAGCTGTACTTCACCATGCTACAGTACTACTTCTTTCAGTAGAGCTGTACTTCACCATGCTACAGTACTATTTCTTTCAGTAGAACTGTACTTCACCATGCTACAGTACTATGACTTTCAGTAGAGCTGTACTTCAATATGCTACAGTACTACTTCTTTCATTAGAGCTGTACTTCACCATGCTACAGTACTATGTCTTTTAGTAGAGCTGTACTTCACTATGCTACAGAACTACTTCTTTCATTAGAGCTGTACTTTACCATGCTACAGTACTACTTCTTTCATTAGAGCTGTACTTCACCATGCTACAGTACTATGTCTTTCAGTAGAGCTGTACTTCACTATGCTACAGTACAACTTCTTTCATTAGAGCTGTACTTTACCATGCTACAGTACTACATTTTTCGTTAGAGCTCTCCTTCACCATGCTACAGTACTATGTCTTTTAATAGAACTGTACTTCACTATGCTACAGAGCTACTTCTTTCATTAGAGCTGTACTTCACCATGCTACAGTACTACTTCTTTCATTAGAGCTGTACTTACCATGCTACAGTACTACTGCTTTCATTAGAGCTGTACTTCACCATGCTACAGTACTATGTCTTTCAGTAGAGCTGTACTTCACTATGCTACAGAACTACTTCTTTCATTAGTGCTGTACTTTAGCATGCTACAGTACTACTTCTTTCAGTAGAGCTGTACTTCACCATGCTACAGTACTACTTCTTTCGGTAGAGCTCTACTTCACCATGCTACAGTACTACATTTTTCATTAGAGCTGTACTTCACCATGCTACAGTACTATGTCTTTTAATAGAGCTGTACTTCACTATGCTACAGAACTACTTCTTTCATTAGAGCTGTACTTTACCATGCTACAGTACTTCACCATGCTACAGTACTATGTCTTTCAGTAGAGCTGTACTTCACTATGCTACAGTACTACTTCTTTCGGTAGAGCTGTATTTCACCATGCTACAGTACTACATTTTTCAGTAGAGCTCTACTTCACCATGCTACAGTACTATTTCTTTCAGCAGAACTGTACTTCAGATACACAGTGTGCTTCTTCCATCTTCAGACCATAAGCAGCCACACAAATCACAGCTCTGTCACAGGAAAGTACATGGTTCTACAATGTGTAGCAGTTTTTGACAGATGACTGCTGGCTATACATACAGTGCATACCACAGATGTTCTGTAGGCACTAACTTGGTCATTGACCCCATGGTAATGAAACTACACTGCAAATAATTAGCTAGATGCAAAATAAAAAAGCAGAGGAAGGACCACTTTTCCATCAAAAGAATTGGGACCATGATGGGATACATGAGCGCCAACTGTGCAAAGACTTACAGTCTGCCTTGCTAAGTTACTGTGTCAGGCTGTCTGTTCACTCTGTGGGGTGTGGTACCTTTTGTCTCTTTAGTCATGGTGTGCCTTAGGTCTTCATTTTTCCTTTTTGTGTAGCATGGCACAGGCATTGTTGTCATGACTATTTTTGAATGTTTAGTAAAAGTAATTAGTATTAATTCTGTCATGTTTTTACATGAGGAATATAACACAAATACATGGCTAGATGGTATTTTTCTGTTTTATTGCATGGAAGTGCATAAACATATGAACTATGTGCATGTAAGTGCTTATGGGTCAATGATTAATAACTCTGGTAAGTACTTAAACACTGATACCATGTTCATTTTTTTTGTACATGGGGTCAGGGTGCTGCATCAAATGGAGTCGATTCATTTCCACTGTTCCGTCTTCTTTGGCAGTCATGCCTGAATGTCGCAGATCTTCTCTCACACACTCTATCCACCTGTTTACTGGAAACCCACATTTCCTCTTGTCTTCTTCTTGTCTGTCTTAAATCATCTTCATCAGTTTGTCCTCTGCTTTCCTGCACATGTGCCTGAGCCTGTTTTCTCTGACCTTTTCTGAAAATAGAGCTACTTTGGCTTATTGCCTGATTTCATCATTCCTTCATCTGCTCCACAATGTGCAACATACCACCCATCTCAGGCACTTCATCTCCATCACTTCAGGCTTCCTCAGCTGGTCCGACTCCATTGCCCAGATTTCCATACCATGCAGTATTACTGGTTGCACCACAGTTTTGTACATCTTACTTTTCAGCTTCTTTTGCGTTGTTTTGTTGTACACTACTAATACTACACTCTGTGCAAGTTGGTTGCAACACCTATGAGTCTAGCTTTCAGTTCCTCATTCAGACTTCCCTTTTCAGCCACCCCTTCCAGATGACTAAAGCCTATGAATATTTAGTTGGACTGTTTACTCATCTCTCGTTTCTTCTCAACTATCTGCCTCAGTGCAAACGTCAGGTTGGTTGTGTTGTATCCTGATTAGAATCTGAACTGCTCATCTCACATTTTACCTTCTACTACTCTACATATTCATTTATCAGTCATCCTCTTCAAGGCTTTCATGCAGTGTGACAGGAGTTTGATATTTCTATACTGCCAAAAGTTGTGACTGTCACCTTCGTCTTGCACATTGGTACAAGAACAGTTATGTAGGATACACCTTTCTGTCCATGCTGCTTTAAGTACCCTCTAGAGCCATTTCTCCACTAACTCACCCAAAATCTTGATCATATCTGTTGTGACCTGTAGTGACCTCATCTGAGCCTGCTGCTTTCTCTGATTTCATTTTCTTTTGTGTTGTACATACTTCTCCTAGGGTGGGCCCCTCTTCTTCTTTCATTGTAAGGCATGTCTGCAGCAGTACAACTTGTCTGAGGTTTTCTTTATTCAGGAACGGTTGGAAGTATTCCTTCCATCTACATTTCATATCCTATGGGCTGGTGAGCAGGTTATTTCCAGCACCCTTATGAAGGGTGTCTTATATTCTGTATCTTTCTGTTTTTGCATTGCAACCTGATAGAGTTTATTTGTGCCATCTGCTGAGTAGCTTTCCAGAAACTGGTAGACTGCCTCTGATATCTGTTCTTTGCTATTGCCAGCTGCTCTCTTAGCCTGTTTGTTGGCCATACAGTATTTTTTCTTAGCCATCTTTTCTATCTTGCACCTTTTCCTGCACTCAGATCTTTTCATGACTTCATTCCAATACCAGCTCTCCGTAAGTACCTTATTTTCATACCACGTGTCGGTTCTGTTCCTTAAGTACCTTATTTTCATACCACATGTCGGTTCTGTTCAGTAAGTACCTTATTTTCATTCCACGTGTCGGTTCTGTTCCGTAAGTACCTTATTTTCATACCACATGTCGGTTCTGTTCCGTAAGTACCTTATTTTCATACCACATGTTGGTTCTGTTCCGTAAGTACCTTATTTTCATACCACGTGTCGGTTCTGTTCCGTAAGTACCTTATTTTCATACCACATGTTGGTTCTGTTCTGTAAGTACCTTATTTTCATACCACGTGTCGGTTCTGTTCCGTAAGTACCTTATTTTCATACCACGTGTCGGTTCTGTTCCGTAAGTACCTTATTTTCATACCATGTGTTGGTTCTGTTCCATAAGTACCTTATTTTCATACCACATGTTGGTTCTGTTCCGTAAGAACCTTATTTTCATACCATGTGTCGGTTCTGTTCTGTAAGTACCTTATTTTCATACCACGTGTCGGTTCTGTTCCGTCAGTACCTTATTTTCATACCATGTGTCAGTTCTGTTCCGTAAGTACCTTATTTTCATACCACATGTCGGTTCTGTTCTGTAAGAACCTTATTTTCATACCATGTGTCGGTTCTGTTCTGTAAGTACCTTATTTTCATACCACGTGTCGATTCTGTAGCCCTCACATATGCTGGCTTCAGGTGCTGCCATCTTCTTAAACTCCATCTATTTCTTCTTCCTGAGATTATAGACCCCTGAGAATTACCTTGAGTGCTTGCGCTTCTCTCCTGCCACGTCATCTGCCTAGTCTATGTTGACCTTGGAGCCTTCTGTGACCACTGCTTTGCTGCTGATTATGCCAACCAGTGGGTTATGCTGTGGGATGACTGTTTCACTGCTGATAAGTTTGCAGTCACTGATTCTACCCAAATGCCTCTTACTTACTAGGGGGACGTCTACCTGACTTGCATGTTGGCCACTTTTATATGATCTTATGACTGTTTCTCTTATTAAACCATGAGTCAGCTCCTATCAATCTATTTGCCAGACAAAAATCTGGAATGGCCTCTCCTTCTGTATTCCTTTTCCCCACCCATGTGGACCCAGGCAGTCCATATATCCTGATCTGTCTGTCTGTCCTGATATGTGCATTCTGTTCATCCATTATCAACACCAACTCATATTGTCTTGCTTTAAACAGTAAGTCTTGCAACTGCTCCTTGAATGCACTCTTTTCGTCACTATCCCAGCCTTGCTGTGAGACATTGGCTGAGATACTGCCCTAACCTTAGACTGCCACAAGTCTGTCACTAATTCTGGTGACATCCTTCACTGTCTTCTGAAGCCACTCTGTTACCACAATTCTCACACCATTTCTAGTCTGATTAGTAGACTCTCGATCCCAAGCCAAGTGGCTTTGCTCCACTGCCCTTCCATTCAGTCTCTTGTATACAGAGAAGGTCCAGTTTTGTCCTTAGCATCATGTCATCCTCTTCCAAGCTGTGTCCTCTCATTGAACATATACTGACTACTGCATCATTAGTTTGTGTTTACGCACTTCCAAGCTGTGTCCTCTCATTGAACATATACTGACTATTGCATCATTAGTTTGTGTTTGGCAGGTTAATTGGTTTATAAACTCTGTGTAAATGCATGTAACTTTTTAAACAGTGTAGTAAGGTACAGCACTGTCTGTATCCAGTATAATAGTATAGTAAAGTATTGTCGGTACCTGAGGTGAATGCATAATTTGCCTGTATCTAAAGTGATTCTGTTCCTCTTATTACTTATAATATTCTCAGTATCCAAGTATTTCTGTACCTGAGATGATCTGCATAAGTTAGATTTGATATTATTCTTTTTATGTTGATATGCTGTCATCAAGTCGTATTTTATTTACCTTTTACAATAGTCATTACAGAATATGTTCTATTAGCAAACATATAAAATAAAATAAAACATTTATTAGTGTTGAATTTTGGGTGACACTATAACTGCAAAGGAACATAAGTAATTAAATATGTGTAATCAGTAAAATACAAAAATGTGAGGCATTTGACTAGCAGTTCTGTAAACAGTAATCCTTTGTACTGGTTTGTGTGCTTTGTATAGCAATGCATTCAGTTGAATACAGTCACTATATACTTCAATGTATAGAGCTGGAGAGTGTCAGATTTAAATTTGTACTGCTGCAGGATGTTGTGCTTTCTGTTGTTAAATTTGTTCTACATTGATTCAGTGTAATACTTTTATGTTATGCTGTACCCTGAACAGTGCTGCTAGGCAATGCCTAGTGTGTGTGGCTGATTTTGCACAGGAAATGATGTATAGCACAACAGAAATCCATGTATTGTTAGGCTGATTTTGCACAAGAAATGATGTATAGCACAACAGAAAGCCATATATTGTTTTGGGTTGACTTTGTAACACACTGGATTCAGTTTAATATTGCTGTGACATAAATCACACCACTGGAATTAGGTCCTCCAGGATTTCCTAGTTTGGGGAGTGGCTGGTTTTGCAGCACACTGGGCTAAGTTTAATGTTGCCACTGAAGGATATGCATTGCCTGAATGAACAATATTCTATTCACTATAGTATGGAAAGGGATTCCTTATATGCAAGTCTGACTTTTATACCACTTTACATCTGCGCTGTTGGTTCTGAACCCATGATTTCCTCTGTAAAACCACACACAGCACTAGCAACATAAATTGCTCTCCACTGTATAGCTAAAAGAGCTACACTACACCCACTGTGTATGTAACAGAAGTGCACTACACCCACTGTGTATGTAAAAGGAATGCACTACACCCACTGCATATATGAAAGGAGAGCACTGCATTCACTGCATATGTGAAAGGGGAGCACTACACCCACTGCATATGTGAAAGGGGAGCACAACACCCACTGCATATGTGAAAGGGGAGCACTACATATGTGAAAGAGGTGCACTACACTCACTGCATATGTAAAAGGGATGCACTACACCCACTGTGTATGTAAAAGGAGTGCACTGCATCCTCTGTATATGTAAAAGTTGTGCACTACACCCACTGTATATGTAAAATGGGTGCACTGCACCCACTGTATATGTGAAAGGGGAACACTACACCTACTGCATATGTGAAAGGGGAGCACTACACCCACTGCATATGTGAAAGGGGAACACTACACCCACTGCATATGTGAAAGGGGAGCACTACACCCACTACATATATGAAAGAGGTGCACTACAATCTCAGCATATGTAAAAGGGATGCACTACACCCACTGTGTATGTATGTAAAAGGGGTGCACTGTAGCCACTGTATATGTAAAAGGGGTGCAATACACCCACTGTATATGTAAAAGGGGTACACTACACCCACTGCATATGTGAAAGGGGAGCACAACACCCACTGTATATGTGAAAGGGGAGCACTACATATGTGAAAGAGGTGTACTACACTCACTACATATGGAAAAGGGATGCACTACACCCACTGTGTATGTAAAAGGGGTGCACTGCACCCTCTGTATATGTAAAAGAGATGCAGTATACCCACTGTGCATGTAAAAGAGGAGCACTACACCCACTGTATATGTAAAAGGGGTGCACTGCACCCTCTGTATATGTAAAAGAGATGCAGTATACCCACTGTACATGTAAAAGAGGAGGACTACACCCACTGTATATGTAAAAGGGGTGCACTACACCCACTGCATATGTGAACAGAGAGCACTATACCCACTCTGTATGTAAAAGGGGTACACCACACACACTGTGCATGTAAAATAGGTGCACTACACCCACTGTTCATGTAAATGGGGTGTACTATACCCACTGTGTATATAAAAGAGGTGCACTACGCTCACTACACATGTAAAAGGGGTTCACTACACCCACTGTATATGTAAAAGGGGTGCACTACACCCACTGTTTATGTAAAACAGTGTACTACATGCAGTGTATATGTAAAAGGGTACACTGCATCCACTGGATATGTAAATGGAATGTACTGTACTCCTGTCTACGGTGACTCAGCATTCCAGCGTGGTTTATCTTTGATTTATCTGTGATGTATGCATCAGGTAAATCTATGACTGGTCATATGAACTAGAAAGTGATGTTTTCCTATGTATGAGTGAAGTAGACCCTCATCAGTCACTGTGCCAAGTTTACTAATGCTTGCAGTGAGTTGCACTGCCATATGAACCACAAAGGGATGTTTTCCTATGAACTAGTGAAGTAGACCCTCATCAGTCACTGTGCCAAGTGTACTAATGCTTGCAGTGAGTTGCACTGCCATATGAACCACAAAGGGATGTTTTGCTATGAACTAGTGAAGTAGACCCTCATCAGTCACTGTGCCAGATTTACTAATGCTTGCAGTGAGTTGCACTGCCATATGAACCACAAAGGGATGTTTTCCTATGAACTAGTGAAGTAGACCCTCATTAGTCACTATGCCAAGTTTACTAATGCTTGCAGTGAGTTGCACTGCCATATGAACCACAAAGGGATGTTTTCCTATGAACTAGTGAAGTAGACCCTCATCAGTCACTGTGCCAGATTTACTAATGCTTGCAGTGAGTTGCACTGCCATATGAACCACAAAGGGATGTTTTCCTATGAACTAGTGAAGTAGACCCTCATCAGTCACTGTGCCAAGTTTACTAATGCTTGCAGTGAGTTGCACTGCCATATGAACCACAAAGGGATGTTTTCCTATGAACTAGTGAAGTAGACCCTCATCAGTCACTGTGCCAAGTTTACTAATGCTTGCAGTGAGTTGCACTGCCTTATGAACCACAAAGGGATGTTTTCCTATGAACTAGTGAAGTAGACCCTCATCAGTCACTATGCCAGCTTTACTAATAAGTTCAGTAATGGAAAGTCATAAATTGCAGCACATTTCATTGACCTTTAAACAGCCAAGCACTGCTGTATTTTCCTCACTTCTGTACAAATCGGCAGCTGACAGATTTTCATTATTGAGTGAAGTAATGAAAAGCAATAAATATACCTCTTACAATAGTTTCAAAGCAACACTAGTACTCCCTGAACATCTCTACTGATCAACTTACCAGATGCTTTGATATTGCCCTTATCAGAAAATAATTCTGTGCACTGCACTGCCAACCCTCTCAATCTCTTAAGACAGAAGTCTGGACAAAGCCAACAATAATAAGGTGGGGAGAAAGGCCCAAAAACAGGGACACATTTTAGTTATTGCTCTCATAAACTGAGACAGTTGTTAGAATAAAAGTTGAGTTAACATGCATTTTCTGAGAGATATGAAGTCTGAAACTCAAATGTCTGTCATTAATTAATGACTTCAATCCTCAATGATTAGTAAGAAAACCACACATTTTAATAGAAACAGGCTAAAAATATAACGCAGAAATTTGGGCATTCTTTGAAAATCTGGGCAGTTGAGAGGTATCTGCTACATGCAGTCTCCCACTGAAGCAATGTGAGTACAAACCAATGCAAAAAGTGGTAAGAAAGACCAACTACCCAGCCCGTCCTAGAGGAAATCTTTTAACTATTCAGAGGAACATTTTGGCAGTAAATCCTGGTAAAATGGTACTTTTTACTTAAATATCAATGTGATATTCATTTTGTTAGAATGTCATACAATTTTAAACATCATGTGTTGTCTTATTCAATTTGCTTGTTAGAAAACAGACATAGTTGCCAAGTGTTAAGTGATTACACTATGTGCCAGTGTGTTTCTAGCAACATATTCATCACTATTCTAATAATTAGCTCCCTGCTTAATGACCGTATGGATCAAGAACCAAACCCAATGGATGGGAGAAAGGAAATTCACCCCGGGGATCACATCAGTCACCCTGCTAGACAGGGGTCCAGGGAAGTAAATAGTGTGGGAAGAAATAGCCAGGGAATTGTTATGGCTAGGCTTGTATAGGCCCTAGGGCTGATAGCCTAGTACCAAACCATGAACCTATGAACCAAACTATATATTGATGTTGGGAAGGGGTGAATTGTTTGCAGCAGTTCCAAAATCAACAAGTGAAGGAATTATCATTAGTGACTAAAAATATAAAGCTTCCTTAACTAATGATTAAAAAGGCTGCTAACAAGGGGCTTATGAATTTTTCAGAGGGTCACTTCTTAAGATCTTTTGCCCTAATACTTTGATAATTTAGTAAGGACTGACATTTTCCCCTCAGGCTATTTTTGTTGCGAGTTTGTTATCTTGGAAGGAAGATCAAGTAATATCTTAGCGTACCTTGTTTTAAGTAGGAAACAGGCTGCAAGGGCCTTAGCGTACCTTGTTTTACGTAGGAAACAGGCTGCAAGGGCCTTAGCGTACCTTCTTTTAAGTAGGAAACAGGCTGCAAGGGCCTTAGCATACCTTGTTTTAATTAGTAAATAAGCTGCAAGGGCCTTAACATACCTTTTTGAAGCTTTAAAGCAATCAGATAACACAGACGCTGTTAGACCAGTTTTATAAACACCATCCCAGGAATGGGGGGGGGGGCAGTTTCAGGACAGATGAGAAACAGAATACAATGCCAGAAAATATACAAAATAATTCAGTCAGGAAAACAAAAATTCAGTCAGTTAAAAGATTTAAGACAGCGCAGAAATCGGAAAGGTTAAAATTCCAAGAGATATACTTATCAAACAGCGATATATTTCCAGATTGTTTGAGAATCACACTTCAGCAAGAACACCAGGAGTTTCCAACAGTGTATGCAAGAATTTACAAACAGAAACTATTTTTAAATCAGCAAGCCTTGAAGGAATCAGATAACACACAAGCTGTTAGACCAGTTTTATAAAATCCACCAAAGGAATAGGGGAGAAGCAGTTTCAGTACAGATGAGAAACAGAAAACAATGCCAGAAAATACATAAAATAATTCAGTCAGGCAAAACAGTAATTCGGTCAGGCAAAATTAAGACAATGCAAAACTCTGAAAAGGTAAAATGCCCAGAAATATACTTATCAAACCACAGTACATTTCCAGATTGTTTGAGAATCACACTTCAGCCAGAACACCAGGAGTTTCCAACAGTGTATGCAAGAATTTATACACAGAAAGTACGTTTAAATCAGCAAGCCTTGAAGCAATCAGATAACACAAAAGCTGTTTGAACAGTTTTATAAACTCCACCACAGGAATGGGGGAAGAAGTTTCAGGACAGATGAGAAACAGAAAATGCCAGAAAATATACAAAATAATTCAGTCAGGCAAAAAAATTAATTCAGTCCGGCAAAATTAAGACAATGCAGAACTCTGAAAAGTAAAAATGTCAAGAAATATACTTATTAATCAGCGAAATATTTCCAGATTGTTTGAAAATCACACTTCAGCCAGAACACCAGTGTATGCATGAATTTACAAACAGAAACTATTTGTGAAACAGCAAGCATTGAAGCAATCTGATAACACAAAAACTGTTAGACAAGTTTTATAAACTCCACCACAGGAATGGGGGAAGCAGTTTCAGGACATATGAGAAACAGAAAACAATGCCAAAAAATATATGAAATAATTCAGACAGAAAAAAAATAATTCAGTCAGGCAAAATAATGACAATGCAGAATTCTGAAAGGATAAAATTCCAAGAAATATATGTATCAATCAGCGATATATTTCCAGATTGTTTGAGAATCACACTTCAGAAGAACATCAGGAGTTTCCAACAGTGTATACAAGAATTTGCAAACAGAAACTATTTTTAAATCAGCAAGCCTTAAAGCAATCAGATAACACAGAAGCTGTTAGACCGGTTTTATAAAATCCACAAGAGGAATAGGGGAAAAGCAGTTTCAGGACAGATGAGAAACAGAAAACAATGGTAGAAAATACATAAAATAATTCAGTCAGGCAAAACAAAAATTCAGTCAGGTAAAATTATGACAATGCAGAACTCTGAAAGGTTAAAATGCCAAGAAATATACTTATCAATTAGTGATATATTTCTAGATTGTTTGAGAATCACACTTCAGCCAGAATACCAGGAGTTTCCGACAGTGTATGCAAGAATATAAAAACAGAAAGTATTTTTAAATCAGCAAGCCTTGAAGCAATCAGATAACACACAAGCAGTTAGACCAGTTTTATAAACTCCACTACAGGAATGGGAAGCACTTTCAGAACAGATGAGAAACAGAAAACAATGCCAGAAAATATATAAAATAATGAAGTCAGGCAAAATAGTATCTCAATCAGACAAAATTAAGACAATACAGATCTCTGAATGTAAAATTCCAAGAAATATACTTATCAATCAGTGATATATTTCCAAATTGTTTGAGAATCACAATTCAGCCATAATACCAGGAGTTTCCAACAGTGTATGCAAGAATTTACAAACAGAAACTATTTTTAAATCAGCAAGCCTTGAAGTAATCAGATAACTCAAAAGGTTTTAGACCAGTTTTATAAACTCCACCACAGTAATGGGAGGAATCAGTTTCAGGACAGATGAGAAACAGAAAACAATTCGACAAAATATATAAATTAATTCTGTCAGGCAAAACAATAATTCAGTCAGGCAAAATTAAGACAATGCAAATCTCTGAAAGGTTAAAATACCAAGAAATATACTTATCAATCAATGATATATCTCCAGATTGTTTATGAATCACACTTCCGTCAGAACACCAGCAGTTTCCAACAGTGCATGCAAGAATTTACAAAATAAACATTTTTAAATCAACAAGCCTTGAAGCAATCAGATAAAAAAAGCTCTTTGACCAGTTTTATAAACTCCACCACAGGAATGGGGGGGGGGCAGTTTCAGGACAGACGAGAAACAGAAAACAATGCCAAAAATATACAAAATTATTCAGTCAGGCAAAAAAGTATTTCAGTCAGGAAAAATTAAAACAATGCAGAACTCTGAAAGATTAAAAATTCAAGAAATATACTTATCAATCAGCTATATATTCCCAGATTGTTTGAGAATCACACATCAGCCAGAACACAAGGAGATTCCAATAGTGTATGCAAGAATGTAAAAACAGAAACTAGTTTTAAATCAGCAAGCCATGAAGCAATCAGATAACACAAATGCTGTTAGGCCAATTTATACACTCCGCCACAGGAATAAGTGGGTAGCAGTTTCAGGACAGATGAGAAACAGAAAACAATGTCAGAAAATATATAAAATAATTCAGTCAGGCAAAACAATAATTCAACCAGGCAAAATTAAGACAATGCAGATCTCTGAAAGGTTAAAATTCCAAGAAATATACTTATCAATCAGTGATATATTTCCAGATTGTTTGAGAATCACACTTCAGCCAGAACACCAGGAGTTTCCAACAGTGTATGCAAGAATTTACAAATGGAAACTATTTTTAAATCAGCAAGCCTTGAAGCAATCAGATAATACAAAAGCTGTTTGACCAGTTTTATAAACTCCACCACAAGAATGGGGGGAAGCAGTTTCAGGACAGATGAGAAACAGAAAACTATGCCAGAAAATATACAAAAGAATTCAGTCAGGCAAAAAAGTAGTTCAGTTAGGCAAAATTAAGACAATGCAGAAATCTGAAAGGTTAAAATTCCAAGAAATATACTTATCACTCAGCGATATATTTCCAGATTGTTTGAGAATCACACTTCAGCCAGAACCCCAGGAATATCCAGCAGTGTATGCAAGAATTTACAAACAGAAACTATTTTTTAAAATATATATATATATTTTTAAAAATTCCAAGAAATATACTTATCACTCAGCAATATATTTCCAGATTGTTTGAGAATCACAATTCAGCTAGAACACCAGGAGCTTCCAACAGTGCATGCAAGAATGTACAAACAGAAACTATTTCTAAATCAGCAAGCCTTGAAGCAATCAGATAACAGAAAAGTTTTTAGACCAGTTTTATAAACTCCACCACAGTAATGGGAAGAAGCAGTTTCAGGACAGATGAGAAACAGAAAACAATGCCAGAAAATATATAAAATAATTCAGTCAGGCAAAGCAATAATTCAGTCAAGCAAAATTAAGACAATGCAAATCTCTAAAAGGTTAAAATTCCAAGAAATATTATTATCAATCAGCAATATATTTCTAGATTGTTTGAGAATCAGATTACAGCCAGAACACCAGTGGTTTCCAAAAGTGTATGCAGGAATTTACAAAAAGAAACTATTTTTGAATCAAGAAGCCTTGAAGCAATCAGATAACACTAAAGCTGTTTGACCAGTTTTATAAACTCCACCACAAGAATGGGGGAAAGCAGTTTCAGGACAGATGAGAAACAGAAAACAATGCCAGAAAATATACAAAATTATTCAATCAGGCGAAAAAGTAATTCAGTCAGGAAAAATTAAAACATTGCAGAACTCTGAAATATTAAAATTCCAAGAAATATACTTATCAATAAGCGATATATTCCCAGATTGTTTGAGAATCACACTTCAGCCAGAACACCAGGAGTTTCCAACAGTCTATGCAAGAATTTGCAAACAGAAACAATTTTTGAATCAGCAAGCATTGAAGCAGTCAGATAACACAAAAGCTGTTAGACCAGTTTTATAAACTCCACCAAAGGAATAGTTGGGAAGCAGTTTCAGGACAGATAAGAAACAGAAAATAATGCAAGAAAATATATAAAATAATTCAGTCAGGCAAAAAAAAAAAATTCAGTCAGGCAAAATTAAAACAATGCAGATCTCTGAAAGGTTAAAATTCCAGGAAATATACTTATCAATCAGCAATAAATTTCCAGATCGTTTGAGAATCACACTTCAGCTAGAACACAAGGAGATTCCAACAGTGTATGCAAACTATTTTTAAATCAGCAAGCCATGAAGCAATCAGATAACACAAAAGTTGTTAGACCAATTTATAAACTCCACCACAAGAATGGGGGGAAGCAGTTTCAGGACAGATGAGAAACAGAAAACTATGCCAGAAAATATACAAGAGAATTCAGTCAGGCAAAAAAGTAATTCAGTCAGGCAAACTTAAGACAATGCAGAACTCTGAAAAGTTAAAATTCCAAGAAATATACGTATCAGTCAGCGATATATTTCCAGATTGTTTCAGAATCACACTTCACCCAGAACACCAGGAGTTTCCAACAGTGTATGTAAGAATTTAAAAACAGAAACTGTTTTTAAATCAGCAAGCCTTGAAGCAATCAGATAGCACAAAAGCTGTTTGACCAGTTTTATAAACTCCACAACAGTAATGGGGGGAAGCAGTTTCAGGACAGATGAGGAAAAAGAAAACAATGCCAAAAAATGTATAAAATAATTCAGTCAGGCAAATGTAATACAGTCAGGCAAAACTAAGACAATGCAGATCTCTGAAAGGTTAAAATTCTAAGAAATATACGTATCAATCAGTGATATATTTCCAGATTTTCTGAGAATCACACTTCAACCAGAACGCCAGGAATTTCCAGCAGTGTATGCAAGAATTTACAAACAGAAATTATTTTTAAATCAGCAAGCCTTGAAGCAATCAGATAACACAAAAGCTGTTAGATCAGTTTTATAAACTCCTCCACAGGAATGGAGGGAAGCAGTTTCAGGACAGATGAAAAGCAGAAAACAATGCCAGAAAATATATAACATAATTCAGTCAGACAAAACAATAATACAGTCAGGCAAAATTAAGAATGTGCAGATCTTTGAAAGGTTAAAATTCTAAGAAATATACTTATCAATCAGCAATATATTTCCAGATTGTTTGAGAATCACACTTCAGCCGGAATACCAGGAGTTTCCAACAGTGTATGAAAGAATTTACAAACAGAACCTATTTTTGAATCAGCAACCATTGAAGCAATCGGTTAACACAAAAGCTGTTAGACCAGTTTAATAAACTCCACCACAGGAACAGGTGTGAAGCAGTTTCAGGACAGATGAGAAACAGAAAATAATGCAAGAAAATATATAAAACAATTCAGTCAGGCAAAAGTAAGACAATGCAAAACTCTGAAAGGATAAAATGCCAAGAAATATACTTATCAATCAGCGATATATTTCCAGATTGTTTGAGAATCACACTTCAGCCAGAACACGAGGAGTTTCCAACAGTGTATGCAAGAATTTACAAACAGAAACTAATCTTAAATCAGCAAGCCTTAAGGCAATCTGATAACACACAAGCTGTTAGACTAGTTTTATAAACTCCACCACAGGAATGGGGAAAACACTTTGAGGATAGATGAGAAATAGAAAAAAGTGCCAGAAAATATATAAAATAATTCAGTCAGCCAAAAAGGAAATTCAGTCAAGCAAAATTAAGACAATGCAGATCTTTGAAAGGTTAAAATTCCAAGAAATATACTTATCAATCAATGATATATTTCCAGATTGTTTGAGAATCACAATTTAGCCAGAACACCAGGAGTTTCCAACAGTGTATGCAAGAATTTACAAACAGTAACTATTTTTAAATCAGCAAGCCTTGAAGCGATCTGATAACACAAAAGCTGATATACCAGTTTTATAAACTCCACCACAGGAATGGGGGAAGCAGTTTCAGGACAGATGAGAAAAAGAAAACAATATCAGAAAATATATAAAATAATTCAGTCAGGATAAAAAATAATTAATTCAGGAAAAATTAAGACAATGCAGATCTCTGAAAGGTTAAAATGCCAGGAAATATACTTATCAATCAGCGATATTTTTCCAGATTGTTTGAGAATCACACTTCAGAAGAACACCAGTAGTTTCCAACAGTATATGCAAGAATTTGCAAACAGAAACTATTTTTAAATCAGCAAGCCTTGAAGCAATCAAATAACACAGAAGCTGTTAGACCAGTTTTATAAACTCAACCACAGGAATAGGGGAAAAGCAGTTTCAGGACAGATGAGAAAGAGATAATGCCAGAAAATATATAAAATAATTCAGTCAGGCAAAAAAGTATCTCAGTCAGGCAAAATTAAGACAATGCAGATCTCTGACTGTAGAATTCCAAGAAATATACTTATCAGTCAGCACTATATTTCCAAATTGTTTGAGAATCACAATTCAGCTAGAACACCAGGAGCTTCCAACAGTGTATGCAAGAATTTACAAACAAAAAATATTTTTAAATCAGCAAGCCTTGAAGCAATCAGATAACACAAAAGCTTTTAGATCAGTTTTATAAACTCCACCATGGTAATTGGAAAAAGCAGTATCAGAACAGATGAGAAACAGAAAACAATGCCAGAAAATATATAAAATAATTCTGTCTGGCAAAACAATAATTCAGTCAGGCAAAATTAAGACAATGCAAATCTCTGAAAGGTTAAAATTCAAAGAAATATACTTATCAATGAGCAATATATTTCCAGATTGTTTGAGAATCACACTTCAGCCAGAACACCAGGGGATTCCAACAGTGTATGCAGGAATTTACAAAAAGAAACTATTTTTAAATCAAGAAGCCTTGAAGCAATCAGATAACAGTAAAGCTGTTTGACCAGTTTTATAAACTCCACCACAGGAATGGGGGAAGCAGTTTTAGGACAGATGAGAAACAGAAAATGATGCCAGAAAATATACAAAATTATTCAGTTGGGCAAAAAAGTAATTCATTCAGGAAAAATTAAAACATTGCAGAACTCTGAAAGATTAAAATTCCAAGAAATATACTTATCTGTCAGTGATATATTCCCAGATTGTTTGAGAATCACACTTCAGCCAGAACACCAGGAGTTTCCAACAGTCTATGCAAGAATTTACAAACAGAAACTATTTTTGAATCAGCAAGCATTGAAGCAGTCAGATAACACAAAAGCTGTTAGACCAGTTTTATAAACTCCACCAAAGGAATAGTTGGGAAGCAGTTTCAGGACATATAAGAAACAGAAAATAATGCAAGAAAATAAATAAAATAATTCAGTCAGGCAAAAAAAATTCAGTCAGGCAAAATTAAAACAATGCAGATCTCTGAAAGGCTAAAATTCCAGGAAATATACTTATCAATCAGTAATATATTTCTAGATTGTTTGAAAATCACACTTCAGCCAGAACACAAGGAGATTCCAATAGTGTATGCAAGAATGTAAAAACAGAAACTAGTTTTAAATCAGCAAGCCATGAAGCAATCAGATAACACAAAAGCTGTTAGACCAATTTATAAACTCCACCACAAGAATAGGGGGAAGCAGTTTCAGGACAGATGAGAAACAGAAAACTATGCCAGAAAATATAAAAGAGAATTCAGTCAGGCAAAAAAGTAATTCAGTCAGGCAAAATTAAGACAATGCAGAATTCTGAAAGGTTATAATTCCAAGAAATATACTTATCAGTCAGCAATATATTTCCAGATTGTTTCAGAATCACACTTCACCCAGAACACCAGGAGTTTCCAACAGCAAAGTGAATACACAAAACAGAAACTGTTTTTTTAAAAAATATATATTTTAAAAAATCAAAATATACTTATCACTCAGTGATATATTTCAGAAGAATCACACTTCACCCAGAACACCAGGAGTTTCCAACAGTGTTTTTAAGAATTTAAAAACAAAAACTGCTTTTAAATCAGCAAGCCTTGAAGCAATCAGATAACACAAAACCTGTTTGGCCAGTTTTATAAACTCCACCACAGTAATGGGGGGAAGCAGTTTCAGGACAGATGACAAACAAAAAACAATGCCAGAAAATATATAAAATAATTCAGTCAGGCAAAATACAATGCAGATATTTGAAAGGTTAACATTCCAAGAAATATACTTATCAGTCAGCGATATATTTCCAGATTGTTTGAAAATCACACTTCAGCCAGAACACCAGTGGTTTCCAAAAGTGTATGCAGGAATTTACAAAAAGAAACTATTTTTAAATCAAGAAGCCTTGAAGCAATCAGATAACATACAAGCTGTTAAACACTTTGAGGATAGATAAGAAACAGAAAACAGTGCCAGACAATATATAAAATAATTCAATCAGGCAAAAAAGAAATTCAGTCAGGCAAAATTAAGACAATGCAGATCTTTAAAAGGTTAAAATTCCAAGAAATATACTTATCAATAAGGAATATATTCCCAGATTGTTTGAGAATCACATTTCAGCCAGAACACCAGAAGTTTCCAACAGTCTATGCAAGAATCTACAAACAGAAACTATTTTTGAATCAGCAAGCATTGAAGCAGTCAGATAACACAAAAGCTGTTAGACCAGTTTTATAAACTCCACCAAAGGAATAGTTGGGAAGCAGTTTCCGGACAGATAAGAAACAGAAAATAATGCAAGAAAATAAATAAAATAATTCAGTCAGGCAAAAAAAATTCAGTCAGGCAAAATTAAAACAATGCAGATCTCTGAAAGGTTAAAATTC